>NW_026991411.1:0-15067 GCF_036370855.1 Dromaius novaehollandiae | reverse complement strand
GTGAGGAAAGATCAAAGTAAACACTGGGAAGCCTTACGTAAGAAGTACCTGAAGACAGCAAGGACAAGGTTGCCTTCATCAACAGCAAGAAGGGAAAGGGAACATGTGTGGAAGGCCCAGGTACCAGAAACCTTGTGAAACACGCAGTAAAATAGCATTTCTCTCCTCCAGAAGAGCTGAGCTTTGAAGGTCTCCAAGTCAGCATGGCATCATTGCTGCAAAATTGCAGGGCAGGTGACTCCTATCTGTCATGCTTGCCTGCTTATTACTGTAAGGGAGATGTAGTTAGAAAAAGCCAAAGGGCAAAGCCAGCAATCTGCCATGGTGAGCACATACACTGATCATCCCTCCCCCGAACTCAGACAAGCTCTGTTTCAGGTATCTGCACTTGCATTTGGACACATCTGTTCACAGTCCAATGACCTGAGCCATACCTAGACTACCTATAAGGCAGCTAGTTCTTTTATTTAGTCTTCACTGTACTGGAATGTTCAGGAACATTATTCGTAATAGGAAGGCACATTTTCTGGAAGTTTAGTTTTTAACCGAAGCACTAGGATTTCCTTCCAAGCATGCTGACATTAAAAAAAGTTCTGCTTGTCTCAATGCACAAGGGATGAAGTCTTTAACTTCACTGGACAAAAAGATTTGAGAAGGAGTGTTGTAAACATGCCTTTGCAGCACTACAGGCCTTCAGTGCTGATCAGTGGTATGGCCTCTGCCCACACTTCCATCTAAACTGCATGCTACTTTTTGCCCCTGCATGGTGGTAGAAACTGTATCTGTTGAGATATTATGGCTAGGTGCTGGATGAAATGGAAAGTGAAAAAGAGTTCTGAAAAACTGTGAGGGCTTTTGATTAGAAATTCCTTTAAAAAACACAAAACCACCACCACCAAAAAACAAAATCCCAACTCCTAGGGCAGGCGGAGGTCCTTCTTCTGGTTCCCCCTCTACTGCCACAGCATCCTGGCCAGAATTCACCCCTGGGATCTGTACGCTGGCAAACAGCCCTGTGTCTTTGCAGCATGCTTGTCTGAGATTCTCCCTTCCTTTGCAGAAACCCACTGTTTCTTGGGGCACCACGCAAATCCCTTCTGCCAGCATGAGGAGGAAGGTGACCAGCCCAGATCTCATAGAGGGAATGATGGGGAACTGGAAAGAGGATGGCGAATCATCCTCAGAGAAGGAGGGTGACAACTCACTGGAGATACCCCCAAAAAGGTAAGTATGGAGCAAGTCGTGCCAAGGCCTGGGGCAGCTGAGTAGCACTGACCCATCTGCAGGGTCAAGGATCCAAATCCCTGATCCATGGCTCTCCTCTGAGCTGTCAAGCCATGGGGAGACCTGGGGTCAGGAGCCCCCAACTCCAGGTGCCTTTCTGCAGCCCAGAGCAAATGCCTAAACCTCATGCTGTGGGCACCAGTGAGACTCTGTGTGCAGGGCCTGGGGAAGGTGAGAGGCAGGAAGGTTTCAGCCAGAGCGTGAGTGAGGGTTTCTTCCTGTTGTTCTAGGCCAATTTCCCCAGGGACAAGCCAGGCCCTGCTCGAGATAGTGCCGTGCATCCTGGGACAGGTTGACCGAAGTCGGAGGGGACACAGGCATGAAGAGAGGCATCGGGAAGATAAGCTGCAGTGGTAAATATATCCAGATATGGGTGGTGTTTCCCCTCAGGCAACGCCCTTGCTTCCACCCCCAGCAGCAGCAGGGGAAAGAAGGGCTGTTCCCAACACACACTTCCCCAGTAGAGCCACCTTCTGCTGCAGAGCGGGGTGCCCAGCCTGGGAGCAAAGGATGGCAATCTTCCCTGTGCTCCCACTAACTCCTCTTGCTGTGTGTCTGCAGTGAGCTGGCTGTTTTGAAGTGGAGAATGTGCAGGAAAAAGAAAAGCCAAGGCAATGACACTCCTGTGGCTGGACCCCAACCTGCACAAACTATTTGTGACAGTCCTGAGAGAGCAGGACAGGTCCATGATAGACAGTGATGTAATTCTTGTCTCATAATTCATTGTAGAAAAGCACCGTTATATGGCTACAGAGTCTGAAATAGCTAATCTGTACTCATTTGAACATTAAGTGATTTCTTCTGGAGCTTCCTTTAAACCACGTATGTTCAGTTGTTTGTCTTTTTGGAGTGTGTTCTTTGCTCCCGTCATCTTATGCAACATATCAGACCATCTTCCTTGGCACCATTCTTCATGGAGATAAAAAGGCACTGTTCATAATGCAAATAAAAATGCCAGGCTTTTCTAGGGTAGGAAATCATTTCTATTCAGATCATTGTTCAGTTTGTGCTTTGGTTGTGCCTGTTATAAGTGAGGAGCAGACATGGCTGATAGAAAGGCTAAAGACAAGGGGCAGAAGAGAGGGTGAGAACTAAAAAAATCCCACAAAGCACAGGTGAGACTCCCACTGCTACTGTTGCATTTCTGTGACCCTTCAGGAATTCTACTCTCTCCCTGTGAGGAAAGATCAAAGTAAACACTGGGAAGCCTTACGTAAGAAGTACCTGAAGACAGCAAGGACAAGGTCGCCTTCATCAACAGCAAGAAGGGAAAGGGAACATCTGTGGAAGGCCCAGGTACCAGAAACCTTGTGAAACACGCAGTAAAATAGCATTTCTCTCCTCCAGAAGAGCTGAGCTTTGAAGGTCTCCAAGTCAGCATGGCATCATTGCTGCAAAATTGCAGGGCAGGTGACTCCTATCTGTCATGCTTGCCTGCTTATTACTGTAAGGGAGATGTAGTTAGAAAAAGCCAAAGGGCAAAGCCAGCAATCTGTCATGGTGAGCACATACACTGATCATCCCTCCCCCAAACTCAGACAAGCTCTGTTTCAGGTATCTGCACTTGCATTTGGACACATCTGTTCACAGTGCAATGACCTGAGCCATATCTAGACTACCTATAAGGCAGCTAGTTCTTTTATTTAGTCTTCACTGTACTGGAATGATCAGGAACATTATTCGTAATAGGAAGGCACATTTTCTGGAAGTTTAGTTTTTAACCGAAGCACTAGGATTTCCTTCCAAGCATGCTGACATTAAAAAAAGTTCTGCTTGTCTCAATGCACAAGGGATGAAGTCTTTAACTTCACTGGACAAAAAGATTTGAGAAGGAGTGTTGTAAACATGCCTTTGCAGCACTACAGGCCTTCAGTGCTGATCAGTGGTATGGCCTCTGCCCACACTTCCATCTAAACTGCATGCTACTTTTTGCCCCTGCATAGTGGTAGAAACTGTATCTGTTGAGATATTATGGCTAGGTGCTGGATGAAATGGAAAGTAAAAAAGAGTTCTGCAAAACTGTGAGGGCTTTTGATTAGAAATTCCTTTAAAAAACACAAAACCACCACCAACAAAAAACAAAATCCCAACTCCTGGGGCAGGCGGAGGTCCTTCTTCTGGTTCCCCCTCTACTGCCACAGCATCCTGGCCAGAATTCACCCCTGGGATCTGTATGCTGGCAAACAGCCCTGTGTCTTTGCAGCATGCTTGTCTGAGATTCTCCCTTCCTTTGCAGAAACCCACTGTTTCTTGGGGCACCACGCAAATCCCTTCTGCCAGCATGAGGAGGAAGGTGACCAGCCCAGATCTCATAGAGGGAATGATGGGGAACTGGAAAGAGGATGGCGAATCATCCTTAGAGAAGGAGGGTGTCAACTCACTGGAGATACCCCCAAAAAGGTAAGTATGGAGCAAGTCGTGCCAAGGCCTGGGGAAGCTGAGTAGCACTGACCCATCTGCAGGGTCAAGGAGCCAAATCCCTGATCCGTGGCTCTCCTCTGAGCTGTCACGCCATGGGGAGACCTGGGGTCAGGAGCCCCCAACTCCAGGTGCCTTTCTGCAGCCCAAAGCAAATGCCTAAACCACATCCTGCGTTGAAGAGTGCTGTGGGCACCAGTGAGACTCTGTGTGCAGGGCCTGGGGAAGGTGAGAGGCAGGAAGGTTTCAACCAGAGCATGAGAGAGGGTGTCTCCCTGCTTTTGCAGGCACATTTCTCCTAGGAAAACGCAGGCATTGCTCACAGCAGTGACATCTCTGGTGGAGCAGGTCACGCAGGGACAGACAAGAGAGATCAGTAGACAGAGGGATCATGAAGAGGAGGCTCAAGTGAGTAAAGAGCTATCTGCTGCAATGGGGTGTCCCTCTCTCCTTCCACTTCCAGCAGCACCTAGAGGGACTTCTCCTGGCACCTCCCGTGGGAGGGACAGCAGCACACTTTTGAGTCTGTGGCCTTGGTCAGACAGTCCTTAACTGAAGGGGAAGTTGCTGATGACTCAGAATAAGATTTCCACTTTGGACATAGGTGGCTGAAGACATAAGGATTTGTCCAACGTTCGGCTCTCCATTTTCAGACTGGCAAGCCTGTCCTACCCTCTCAGAGTACAGACACCAAGACCCTTTGCCCTGGGAGTTGATACCTATTCACTCCATCGCAGGTACTGCCTGACTCAGTTCCCACTTGACTCAGCCCCCGACTGATTAGTTGCACTGGGGACTTCTCACAGGCTTGGGCAGGAGTGCCTGTGCCGTATCACAGAGACCACTGAAATGCTGCTCAAAGCGGCTCCATTAATACCTGGCCTGCATTAGGCCTGCTGTATTTCCTTGCTTTCTTTCTGTACCTAAAACTGAACTTCTTTTCACTTCTCAGGGCTAGAGAGCCAGTCCAGCACAATGTGAACCAGCAACTGCCAGCTGTGCTGCCAAAGCGTTCTTGTGTTGAATAAAACCAAATCTCCAAATTGTTGTGCATCTGTCCTTGGCAAGGTGTGCATTGCTCTGCACTGAGCAATATGCGAGCTTTGCAGGGTCAGGAAAAGGACAGCTCAGAGACAGGGAATGTGTTTCAGTCCCTGCTCTGGGGGCAGCTTAAAGGGTCATTACATAATTCTTCTGCTGGAGCCACATTCTTCGTGGTTAAGGAAACTCCCTCTCTTTCCTGCTCCTTTGCCCCAGAGAGGGGAGGAGTCGAGAGCTGCAACTGCAGTAGTGCAGGAGGGACTGTGAGGTTGGCATGAAGAGTGTGTGCGTGGAGGTTTCTTCTCCCCATACCTTCCTCAGCAACTGAGCTCAAAGCGGAGCGGTGTCACTCGAGCTTGTGCAGGATGGGGCTTTCAGACCCAATGAAAAGGGTCTCTCCTCATGGCCTGTTCTGTGCCCCAGGAGAGAGCTAGAAGAAACATGAGCTTCTAATGGGAGTCAAGGCAATACAGATTGCCCTGCTCGGGGGCTAAAGTCCAGCTTCAGGAAGATAACCCAGGCTTGGAAAGGCTCTGGCCTCAAACAGCATGTCTTGTTTGACTGCAGCATCTACTTTGTCCCTAACATGGCAGTCCTCGTGTAGCATCACATGGCAAAGTGTGGACATAGCTTTCCACAGCCTTATGGGTTCCCTTTTCTGGACAGCCAGCTGTGGAGCCTCCTCTGCTTGCCTCAATGCCTCACTGCCTTGGGAGCGAAACAGAGGAACTGAGGGTGCCTCAGACTAACACCATGGAGTGCTGAGGAACACAAACATACCACTACCATAGGGAAGCTGCTTAACTAAATCAGCAGGTGTGTTACTGACACCACTGATCTGCAACTTCTCTGTGTTTGAAAGATGACGGAGCATCACTGGTATTCATCCTAGAAAGAGGTAAACTTAAGATTCGTGCTAGGCCAATAAACCTGCTGTTTTCATTCATCACCTGCCCAGCGTGCCGGGAGATGGTCTAGACAGTCAGAACAACAATCTAGAGGTAGAGATGGACATTACCAAACCAGATATACCTTTCACCATCAAATCATGCAGTGAAAGATCAGCTAACTTGTCAGCACTAACATCAGGAGCAATATGGATTTCCAGGTGGCAAGTGAGCTTAGTAGAACTCCCAAGGGGTAGGAGTGCACTACAGGCAGACTTGAGCGGCTGATTTCTGAGCAACAACCAGAAAAGTTGGAAGGTAATCTGGCAGAGCGATGGCCGCCCCAGGGGGCCTTCGGTTACCAGGAGCTAACTTTCCTGCGTCATCATTTGGAGGATAGGTTCCCCAGACAAATGGATTACTGGTATGTATGGGACGACTGGGCATTTGCTAGACGAAAAGAGGCGCCTAGGAAAGAGAGACTCTTTCCTCAGAATGCTGTAAGTACCGCAGCTGCTGAAACGCCTGTGGCAGTTATTCCACCCCATGCGCCACCCCCTGCTTCAGCTTCCCTATACGCCCCCTTGCCTTCCGCCCCCGCCCTTCAAGCTCCTCTGGAAGTCGTTCCTGTGCCAGGAGCGGCCCCACCCGATCCGGAAGGGGTACCTCGGGTCGCCACTACACGAGTCTACCGTCCCTGGAGACCCCAAGATTGAATTATATGGAGTCAAGGGCTCCCCAGACTTAGGGACGATCCAGAAAGAGTGTTACAAATCCTAAGGGGAATTGTGCGGGCGTATGACCCTACCTGGGGAGATGTACAAACGCTCCTTGAATCTGCGTTCACTCCAGATGAAAGGTGCTCAATTTTGGATGCAAACCGCCGTTGGGCAGCAGAGAGGGGTGTCGGGGCTGCTCGAACAGCCTGGCCAGCTGTGGACCCCGGGTGGAATCATAATGTAGATGCAGATTACAGGCAGTTGCAATTAGCCAGAGAGGGCTTAGAAGAAGCTATACATTTGGCAGGACAAAAGACTGCAAACTGGTCTAAAGTAAGGGAGTGTCAGCAACAGGCAGAGGAACACCCCTCGGCTTTCTTTGCTAGGCTAATTAAGCAAGTCAGAGTGTATGGGGGAGGACTAGACCCAGAAGCCGAGGCTAACAGGCCGCTAATGATTTCTGCATTTGTAGACCAGGCAGCCCCGGACATTAAAAAGTATTTTTCCAAACATGTTCCTGACTGGCCAGGAAAGCGGATGGACGAAATATTACGTTTAGCCACATTTGTGTATAATAGTCGAGAGGAGGAGAGGGCAAAAGAAAAGAGACAGCAAAAAAGAGAGGAAGTTAGTGTGTTAGCAGCTGTGTTAAGAGACGGATTTAAAGGACCCAGGGGGAGGGGACGTGGAAGAGCCCGGAGAGATAGATGGAGTCAAGGTGAACGTGCTGTACAATCAGGAGTTAATGATGTTTGTTATTATTGCGGGGAACAAGGACACTGGCAGCGGGAATGCCCAGTGAGGCCCTGTGTAGTTAGGAACAGAGGAACCGGCTTGAGACTATCAAACACTAAGGAGGAGACCAGGCGATTCCCAGTCAATCCACAATGACAGGAAACAGGAGACTCAGAAAATACTGTGGAAATTGGAGTAAATGTATGGGATGTAGATTTGGATTTTGAGGGCCACGTAATGGCAAATATAGACGGTTTAGAAGTTCCCTTTCTAGTGGATACTGGAGCCACCCTTTCCCTTTTAAATTTTGAGCCTAAAGGATGCAAGTCATCAGATAAAATAGTGATGCAAGGAGTGACAGGAAAGGGCGAACAAATGTTATCTAAGCCCTTATTGCTCACTATTGGGGGTAAAACAGTGTGGGGATGTTTTATAATTTCCACAGACACACCTATATGCCTTTTGGGGAGAGATCTTCTGCAAGCCTTGGATACTCAGATCTGCTTACAGCCGGAAGGGATAAAGCTAATAATTATGGGTTCATGTGTTCTGGCTAAGACACCAGAACCAGAGTCAACTAATCTGCAAATTCCAACAGGTTTAGAATCAGTTTCTAAAAAATTATGGAGCTCTTCAGGGATGGATGTGGGACTACTGAAATCAGCTAGTCCAGTCTCGATAAAAACAAAGGGGGGATTGCCTCCTGCAGTTAAACAATACCCTATCCCAAAGGAAGCAGAGAAGAGTATCCAAAAACAAATTGATCATTATCTGAAACTGGGTATCCTTAGAGTCTGTGAATCCCCGTATAACACCCCAATTCTGCCAGTTAAAAAGAACAGGCAAGATGCTGATGGTGATCCAGAGTATCGCTTTGTACAAGACTTAAGGGCTATAAACCAACATGTAGTTGCTCCACATCCAGTAGTCCCCGACCCATCAACCATTTTACTACAGATACCCCATTGGGCAACTTGTTTTACTGTGATTGACCTAACAGCAGCCTTTTTTAGTATACCGATAGCTGAAGATAGCCAAGATCTCTTTGCTTTCACTTGGAAGGGACAACAATTAACTTGGACGAGGCTGCCACAGGGATTTACTGGGTCTCCGACTATTTTTTCGCGTATACTTAAAAATGATCTCTCAGATATCGAACTTCCAGGACATTCTGTATTAATACAATATGCAGATGATTTGTTATTAGCAAGTAAAGATTATGAGACATGTTTAAAAGATATTGTTTTTCTATGTAACGCTCTTGCAGAAAAAGGGCATCGAGCATCTCTGTCTAAACTCCAGCTGTGTCAAAGAGAGGTAAAATATTTGGGTTTTATCTTAAAAGAAGGACACAGGTGAGTTGATGCAGAACGAGTAAAGACAATTCTTGATAAGCCTCGTCCTGTAACAAAAAAACAGCTTAGGGGATTTTTAGGAGCTGTAGGATTCTGCCGACCGTGGATTCCTGGGTTAGCAGAATTTACTAAACCTCTGGTACAGGCAACAAAAAAGGAGGAGATAGAGCCTTTGGCCTGGGGCCCAGAGAGGGAGAAAGCTTTTACATCTGTGAAAAAAGCGTTGGTTTCAGCCCCTGCTCTAGGGTTACCAGATTACAGCAAACTATTTGCATTATTTGTCCATGAGCGACAGGGAGTAGCAAGTGGGGTACTCACCCAAAAACTAGGCCCTCACCGTAGACCAGTGGCCTATTACTCCACGCAGCTAGATGAGGTAGCTAAAGGCACTCCAGGATGCATCAGAGCAATAGCAGCTACTGCAGCTCTTATTGAAAAAACACCACCTGTAGTTTTGGGTCACTCATTAACTGTGTATGTGCCACATGAAGTAGAACTGTTAATGAAACAATAGGCAACTCAAGCACTATCCCCACAGAGAGCTCACCGCTATGAACTGATAATACTGCATGCAGATAATGTGACTTTAAAAAGATGCAATATTTTGAATCCAGCAACGCTATTGCCTCTACCGGAGGACGGAGAGCCACATCGTTCCTGTGAGCAGGTGGTCGTCAGCTCGAGCAAGCCCCAGGAGGACCTTAAAGATGAACCTTTGGAGAACCCGGACTTAGTTCTGTTTACAGATGGATCATCCTATTATTTGGACGGAAGACGTCACTCCGGCTATGCTGTCACTAACGTCTTTGAGGTACTCGAGGCCAATCCTTTGTCTCCATCAGTAAGTGCTCAAGGAGCAGAATTAATAGCATTGACCCAAGCAGCAAAAATAGGTAAGAGCTTGTGGGTAAATATCTATACCGACTCTAAATATGCATTTGGAGTGTGTCATGCAACAGGGATGTTATGGAAAGAACGAGGATTCTTTTCGTCATCAGGAAAGAAATTAGCTAATGGAGAAGAAATACGTAATTTGCTGGAAGCAGTTCAACTGCCCAAAGAAATTGCTGTAATACACTGCCCAGCCCATACTAAAGACACTACAGACATTAGCAGAGGAAATGCTTTAGCCGACGCTGCTGCGAGGGCTGCAGCTCGACAACCTCTGAGAGAATGTATGGGGGCAGTTCCAAGGATGGACCAAAGTGAGTGGCCAAACTTAATAGACCCCAAAACTATGTATGAAAAAGACTGCTCAGTGGGAGAGAAAAAACAATGGGAGCAGTGGGAAGCAAAACAAAATGATGATGGAATATAGACAATTGGGGAAAAACCAATTCTACCAAAAAAATATTTAATTACTATAGCTAGGTGGTTTCACGATACAGCTCACGGGGGAGCCGAGGCAATAGCTAAACAGGTACAGAAAGTATGGGCTGCTCCAGGAATTTATGCAGCTGCTAAAAGAATAACGAATAGCTGCCCGACCTGCCAGAAGTTTTCAAATAACAAGCCAAGCTCAGATTTGGGGGGGGGCGACCATGGGCTTACTTCCCTTTCCAGAAGCTGCAAATAGATTATGCGGATATGCCATCTGTCTATGGGTACAAACACTTGTTAGTGACAGTAGATCAGTTATCAGGCTGGGTAGAAGCTTTCCCAACAAGAAAGGCCGACACAGGGGGAGTGGTAAAAGCCTTACTGAAAGAAATTATACCCAGATATGGGGTCCCAGAAACCACTGATTCAGATAGGGGTGCCCATTTTACAGCAAGCATAATCAATCAGTTATATAAATCATTAGGAATAAAAAGAAACCTACATACTCCTTATCACCCACAATCTTCAGGACAAGTAGAAAGAATGAATAGAACATTAAAAGAGAAAATAGCAAGAATATGCACACATGCTAGCCTGAAATGGCCAGAGGCATTAAACTTAGCTCTATGGGATGTTCGAAATTCTCCACGGCAACCCATAGGACTAACACCAGCAGAAATTCTTTTTGGGAGACATTTAGCGATACCAGGGACTTATATCCCTGCTAAGACCAGCCTATTAGCTGGAGATGAACGAGTAACACAATATGTACTAGCCTTACAAGAACGGTTTCAGACTTTGCAAAATCAGGCTCAGTGGTTTCAGCCGGTGCCGTCAGACATTCAGGCACATGATATACAGCCTGCAGATAAAGTGTTGATAAAGGTATTCTCGCGAAAAACAAAATTAGAACCAAAATGGGAAGGACCCTATACTGTATTGTTAAGTTCTTACTACGCTGTTAACATTCTAGGCAAAGAGAATTGGATTCACCACTCTCACGTGAAACGAGTGGCAGTCCAAGAAGCAAGCACAGCAGAGGTTGCAGCAGAACAATGAAGACAACCACGTAAAGCTCGATGGGATACACCACTTCCCCAGGGTAATCTGTCCGGACTCGCCTCACTAACACAAATCTCTTTTCCTTTACTGCGCCCTGCAGGATGGCAGGCAGAAGTGCCGTGCTCATGTTGCTGTTTCAAACCCTGGCAATGCTACTTTCCCTAACCTGTGGTCAAAGAACCTCAGAGTGGCCGTGGTCCCAGGCCTGTGTTAAGTATACTGGAAGTATGGGATTAAATTCTGCTAAAAACTTAAACCTCTTAACCCTGGTCATGCATGGAACTGAAGTATACTCAGAAAATGAATGGAGCTGGGATAATACTAACCAACTTCCCCAACTCCTGGGAAGGACAGGAAAGGAAATAAAGATAGGGTGTCGAGTGA
Source organism: Dromaius novaehollandiae (assembly GCF_036370855.1). Classification (NCBI taxonomy): domain Eukaryota; kingdom Metazoa; phylum Chordata; class Aves; order Casuariiformes; family Dromaiidae; genus Dromaius; species Dromaius novaehollandiae. The sequence continues at coordinate 3,862 of NW_026991411.1, read as the reverse complement.
TCAACGGGTCCACCCATGAGAAGGCGACTCAAATCTCTCACACTAAAATCAAATCAAACGAAAAAGAAAGGAAAATTTGTGCCACTGAAAAACTGGATTGTTGGTACAATTTTACCTTAGAACAGCCTGTTCTTATAGTTTGCCTGTGGGCTCACCACAATGTGGGACTATCATTTAAATTTAAAATAGACATTATTGAGTCCAGTACAGCAATACCTACCCTGACTACAATTATTTTCACCAATATAAATAACTCTGTTACCATGAAGAGCAAGAAAACCTTATCCCCACAAATCTTTGAAATTGGACCGTATGTGATTAGAAATACAGGCCAACAACGAGTATTATTTAATCCATCACGGTCTCTCAAACGAGTAGAGCTATTAATGCAAATTAATATCTCTACAATCAAACTGACCTGTTCACCATTCTTCGGTACATCCTATGTGGGATGGACGGCGTGGTTACATAGATGAACCCTCACCTCTCCAAAACGAACAAAGAGAGATGTGACTGGTATCATAGGAACAGGATTAGGAGTCCTAAACAGTATAGATGCTGAAGTACTCGTAAATAAACTGAGCACAACAACAAGTGACTTATACAGATTAAAACATCCATTGAGGTCTTCTCTATTAGCACTAGGAACTAACCAGTGGCTTTCATCCAAGATATTACCTCAGTGGGAAAAAATGAATGAAAAAGATCACCACTTGATAGTGGATGCACTTGGGGAAGCCCAAATTAATATTTCCCTGGCCCTCAGTTGCATCCAAGCTCAACTGTGGATGCAATCTATGGTAGCAGCGATTATAAGGGAAGGGGAAGAGGGCACTTTACCCACTGAAATTCGAAAGGTAATTTGGGATAATGCGACTGAATTTGAAAAGGAATTCCAATCCTGGTGGTATCTGGTCAATTTTACTTATGATCCTATCAACACTAAGGCCACAGCCTTTGTTTCAACAATACGTAATGCTTCAACATACACAATATATCCAATCATTGCGTTAGGATTAAATCACAATGGAGCTATACTCTATCCATTGGAACATAGAGTATGGGCCCAACAAAATAGAAATAAATGGCAAACTGTGGACGTTAGCGCATGTATTGTACAGGAACAGCAAGGGTTTATTTGTGAAAGTAATACTATCAAAGCCCAAGACATTTGTCTTGACACTGAGCAAAATGTTTGTCATTTTGAAATACACCCTGATGAAACAGCTGAAACTATACTTGTATATATTGGGAGAGGATGTGTATGTATGAGAACCTTTTGCAGTCTTGTAGTTATAGATGGCATTGTAGTAGATATAAGTAATCATTCAAATATCTGTAATTTTAACTTTACCAAAATCATGGGATGTGATTTTAATTATTCAGCTCCTATCACGTCTTATCAATTGTTACAATCTAATTATACATTAATTCAAAATTTACTACCTACCCCCATTGGGATGAATCTCACCCTGGTAAGGAAACTACTACAACAGGATGGTTTGCATCGACTGCTAGAGCGCATCCGGAACAGTGGACAGATGATGATGGAATATGGACAATTAGGGGAAAACCAATTCTGCCTCTCCCCAAAATGCAGTTCCTACAGCTAGGTGGTTTCACGAGAAAACTCATGGGGGAGCAGAGGCGGTAGCTAGGCAAGTACAGAAAGTCTGGGCCAGTGCAGGAATATACGTGGCTGCAAAAAGAAGAACAGGACATTAGACGAAAGAATCACAAAGATATGCACACACAGTGGCCTAACATGGCCAGAAGCCCTAAACTTAGCTCTGTGGGACGTACGAAATGCTCCACAACAACCCGCAGGACTATCACCAGCAGAAATTCTCTGTGGGAGACCTTTAGGGACTTCTATTCCAGCTAAGAGCAGCCTGTTAGACGGAAATGAACGACTAAGCCAGTGTGATCTAAGTATGCAAAAAAGGTTTGAAAATCTTAAAAAATATGCTCAGTGGTATCAATCCCCACCACCTGAAATACAAGTGCCTGATACACAGCCTGGGGATGAAGTTTTAGTTAAAGTATTTTTATGAAAATCCAAGTTAAAACCCAAATGGGACAGGCCATATACTGTCATACTATGTTCCAAGTTTGCTGTTAAAGTTAGACTGTACTTGTATATATTGGGAAAGGCTGTGTATGTATGAGAACCCTTTGTAGTCTTATATTCATAGTGGACATTGCTGTAAAGACAAGTAATCACTCAAATAGTTGTGTTGGTAACTTAGTTCTTCAGCTCCTGGTACGTCTTATCCATTGTTACAATCTAATTACACACTGAGTCAAGCGTGACTGCTTACCCCCATCGGAATGGATCTTACATTGGTGAAGAAACTACGGCAACGTGATGAGCTGCATCAGCTGCTAGAGCGCATCCAAAACAATGGACAAAAAGCTCTAATCACCACTCATCATGATACAGAGGAGATACAGGACGTCTTGGAAAGGGTGAAGCAGGACAGAGCACATCATGGTTGGGAAACTCCTCTGGGATGATCACCAACTGCAACAGGGATTCATACTCACGTGTTGTACCCAGGAGTAGTTGTGTTAAGTTTAACCATGTTATGCCTATTACTTATGATCATATTATACATAAGATTATGGAAAGTGATGGTATGCCTTGACAGCCTTTGAGAACTCTTGTCTAAAGGATTAGCAGGGATGCTTACCAGAAACAAAGGGAGGACTGTTAAAGAATATTGAGCTGGAACTGTCTAGAGGTAACAGCTTAGCACAACTTATATAAACCTTGCTTAGCATGAGTAGCTAAATTTGCTGAAGCCTTAGGCTGCATTCAGATAACATGAGGAACTGTCAGCTAGTCCAGTAAGGAAGGGCCCTAAGGCCGGTACAAGGTGGAAAGATAAGGAAGCTTACGAGGAAGCTAAGTCCATCAGCAGAAGCCGCCACAATAAAGATAAGGCAAACCAGGCTGCCTAGAGACAGCAGTGGGAGCCACCGAAGAACACGAAGCCCCCAGAGCCAGATATGGTGATTGGTCTGAAGCTTTGCATGGGGTGTGGGGAGATTAGCTTGTGAGGGTATAATTGCCCAGGGATTTCTTTGTTTGGGGTGCCTCTTGGGAGGCAGCCAGCTCTAGCTGCAATTGCTGCACATGCATCATTAAATTGTATTAAGTATGCTTTGATTTGGCTCTGAACTTCTCAGCGGGAACCTAGGGTCGGACCCTGTTATGGTGGCTGGCGAGCATAATTTTCCATAGCACTGTGTCCTTTGAAGAGCTGGGACACCTGTGGTTTAGTTAAGTGATGGCTTGTAGTCCTGGCAAGAAGGTATTGGCCTGGACGTGTCTCTCCGAGAGAGGGGTGAGTGTTGGCGGCCCTGGTGATGAGGGCAACATCACCTTTGGGAAGGGCAGGAAAGAGAAAGGAAGGGCAGGGAGCTTCCTCCATTTTTCCTGTCCTCTGGTAGGTTTGGGATTTGTGGGCTGTGGTGGAGCAGCAGAGCTAAGTCTGCCCAGCCGCCCCCCGGGTTTTCTAGCAGAAGCACTGACCCTGTCAAGGTGATGTTGAGTGATTCCCGAGTTGCAAAAGCTTGGGTGCAGGGTGTTGGGGACCAAGATTGAATGATGCTGTGTAAGACAGCGGAGAATCTTTAAGGCAGAAAGTAATGAAGTGGTAACTATGATTTGTGCCCCGAATGTGTGCACGTGAGTTGCCACTGATCATGTGTCTTCCTGCCTATGTGTCAGCAGTCACGGTGTGCCTTCCTGCCTACGTGTCAGCAGCTGCGGTGGGCCTGTCCTGCTGGCCTGTCCTGCCCGCCTGCTAGGCATCAGAAGACACCTTACCCACCTATCACAAGACGCCACAATGCC
>NW_026991410.1:0-24351 GCF_036370855.1 Dromaius novaehollandiae | reverse complement strand
GGCGGAAGGGGCGGAAGGGCGGAAGGGGCGGAAGGGCGGAAAGGGCGGAAGGGGCGGAAGGGGCGGAAGGGGCGGAAGGGGCGGAAGGGCGGAAGGGCGGAAGGGGCGGAAGGGGCGGAAGGGCGGAAGGGGCGGAAGGGGCGAAAGGGGCGGAAGGGGCGGAAGGGCGGAAAGGGCGGAAAGGGCGGAAGGGGCGGAAGGGGCGGAAGGGGCGGAAGGGGCGGAAGGGCGGAAGGGGCGGAAGGGGCGGAAGGGCGGAAAGGGCGGAAAGGGCGGAAAGGGCAGAAAGGGCGGAAAGGGCGGAAGGGGCGGAAGGGGCGGAAGGGGCGGAAGGGCGGAAGGGGCGGAAGGGCGGAAAGGGCGGAAGGGGCGGAAAGGGCGGAAGGGGCGGAAAGGGCCGAAGGGGCGGAAGGGGCGGAAGGGGCGGAAGGGCGGAAGGGCGGAAAGGGCGGAAGGGGCGGAAGGGGCGGAAGGGGCGGAAGGGGCGGAAGGGCGGAAGGGGCGGAAGGGCGGAAAGGGCGGAAGGGGCGGAAAGGGCGGAAGGGGCGGAAGGGGCGGAAGGGGCGGAAGGGGCGGAAGGGCGGAAGGGGCGGAAGGGCGGAAAGGGCGGAAGGGGCGGAAGGGGCGGAAGGGGCGGAAGGGGCGGAAGGGGCGGAAGGGCGGAAGGGCCGGAAGGGGCGGAAGGGGCGGAAAGGGCGGAAAGGGCGGAAGGGCGGAAGGGGCGGAAGGGCGGAAGGGGCGGAAGGGGCGGAAGGGCGGAAGGGGCGGAAAGGGCGGAAAGGGCGGAAGGGGCGGAAGGGGCGGAAGGGGCGGAAGGGGCGGAAGGGCGGAAGGGGCGGAAGGGCGGAAAGGGCGGAAAGGGCGGAAGGGGCGGAAGGGGCGGAAGGGGCGGAAGGGCGGAAGGGGCGGAAGGGGCGGAAGGGGCGGAAGGGCGGAAAGGGCGGAAGGGCGGAAGGGGCGGAAGGGGCGGAAGGGGCGGAAGGGGCGGAAGGGGCGGAAGGGCGGAAGGGGCGGAAGGGCGGAAAGGGCGGAAGGGGCGGAAGGGCGGAAGGGGCGGAAAGGGCGGAAAGGGCGGAAGGGGCGGAAGGGGCGGAAGGGGCGGAAGGGCGGAAGGGGCGGAAGGGCGAAAAGGGCGGAAAGGGCGGAAGGGGCGGAAGGGCGGAAGGGGCGGAAAGGGCGGAAAGGGCGGAAGGGGCGGAAGGGGCGGAAGGGGCGGAAGGGGCGGAAGGGCGGAAAGGGCGGAAAGGGCGGAAGGGGCGGAAGGGGCGGAAGGGCGGAAAGGGCGGAAGGGGCGGAAGGGGCGGAAGGGGCGGAAGGGGCGGAAGGGCGGAAGGGCGGAAGGGGCGGAAGGGGCGGAAGGGGCGGAAGGGCGGAAGGGCGGAAGGGGGGCGGAAGGGGCGGAAGGGGCGGAAGGGCGGAAGGGCGGAAGGGGCGGAAGGGGCGGAAGGGGCGGAAGGGCGGAAGGGCGGAAGGGGCGGAAGGGGCGGAAGGGCGGAAAGGGCGGAAAGGGCGGAAGGGGCGGAAGGGCGGAAAGGGCGGAAAGGGCGGAAGGGGCGGAAGGGCGGAAGGGCGGAAGGGGCGGAAGGGGCGGAAGGGGCGGAAAGGGCGGAAGGGGCGGAAGGGGCGGAAGGGGCGGAAGGGCGGAAGGGGCGGAAGGGGCGGAAGGGGCGGAAGGGCGGAAGGGGCGGAAGGGCGGAAGGGGCGGAAGGGGCGGAAGGGGCGGAAGGGCGGAAGGGCGGAAGGGGCGGAAGGGGCGGAAGGGCGGAAGGGGCGGAAGGGGCGGAAGGGCGGAAGGGGCGGCAGAAGGGCGGAAGGAGGCGGAAGGGGCGGAAGGGCGGAAAGGGCGGAAGGGCGGAAGGGGCGGAAGGGGCGGAAGGGGCGGAAGGGCGGAAAGGGGCGGAAGGGCGGAAGGGGCGGAAGGGGCGGAAGGGGCGGAAGGGCGGAAGGGGCGGAAGGGCGGAAAGGGCGGAAAGGGCGGAAAGGGGAGGGGCGGAAGGGCGGAAGGGGCGGAAGGGCGGAAGGGCGGAAAGGGCGGAAGGGGCGGAAGGGCGGAAGGGCGGAAGGGGCGGAAGGGGCGGAAGGGGCGGAAGGGCGGAAAGGGCGGAAAGGGCGGAAGGGGCGGAAGGGGCGGAAGGGGCGGAGGGGCGGAAGGGGCGGAAGGGCGGAAAGGGCGGAAAGGGCGGAAGGGCGGAAGGGGCGGAAGGGGCGGAAGGGGCGGAAGGGGCGGAAGGGCGGAAGGGCGGAAGGGGCGGAAGGGGCGGAAGGGCGGAAGGGCGGAAGGGCGGAAGGGGCAGAAGGGCGGAAGGGGCGGAAGGGCGGAAGGGCGGAAGGGGCGGAAGGGGCGGAAGGGGCGGAAGGGCGGAAGGGCGGAAGGGGCGGAAGGGGCGGAAGGGGCGGAAGGGCGGAAAGGGCGGAAAGGGCGGAAGGGGCGGAAGGGGCGGAAGGGGCGGAAGGGCGGAAGGGGCGGAAGGGCGGAAAGGGCGGAAAGGGCGGAAGGGGCGGAAGGGGCGGAAGGGGCGGAAGGGGCGGAAGGGCGGAAGGGGCGGAAGGGCGGAAAGGGCGGAAGGGGCGGAAGGGGCGGAAGGGGCGGAAGGGCGGAAGGGGCGGAAGGGCGGAAAGGGCGGAAGGGCGGAAGGGCGGAAGGGGCGGAAGGGGCGGAAGGGCGGAAGGGCGGAAGGGGCGGAAGGGGCGGAAGGGCGGAAGGGCGGAAAGGGCGGAAGGGGCGGAAGGGGCGGAAGGGGCGGAAAGGGCGGAAGGGGCGGAAGGGGCGGAAGGGGCGGAAGGGCGGAAGGGGCGGAAGGGGCGGAAGGGCGGAAAGGGCGGAAGGGGCGGAAGGGGCGGAAGGGGCGGAAGGGCGGAAGGGGCGGAAGGGCGGAAAGGGCGGAAGGGCGGAAGGGGCGGAAGGGGCGGAAGGGGCGGAAGGGCGGAAGGGGCGGAAGGGGCGGAAGGGCGGAAGGGCGGAAGGGGCGGAAGGGCGGAAGGGAGGGGCGGAAGGGGCGGAAGGGGCGGAAGGGGCGGAAGGGCGGAAAGGGCGGAAAGGGCGGAAGGGGCGGAAGGGGCGGAAGGGGCGGAAGGGCGGAAGGGGCGGAAGGGCGGAAAGGGCGGAAAGGGCGGAAGGGGCGGAAGGGGCGGAAGGGGCGGAAGGGGCGGAAGGGCGGAAAGGGCTGAAGGGGCAGAAGGGGCGGAAGGGCGGAAGGGGCGGAAGGGGCGGAAGGGCGGAAAGGGCGGAAAGGGCGGAAGGGGCGGAAGGGGCGGAAGGGGCGGAAGGGCGGAAGGGCGGAAAGGGCGGAAAGGGCGGAAAGGGCGGAAGGGGCGGAAGGGGCGGAAGGGCGGAAAAGGCGGAAGGGGCGGAAGGGCGGAAGGGGCGGAAGGGCGGAAAGGGCGGAAAGGGCGGAAGGGGCGGAAGGGGCGGAAGGGGCGGAAGGGCGGAAGGGGCGGAAGGGGCGGAAGGGGCGGAAGGGCGGAAGGGCGGAAGGGGCGGAAGGGCGGAAAGGGCGGAAGGGGCGGAAGGGGCGGAAGGGGCGGAAGGGCGGAAGGGGCGGAAGGGCGGAAAGGGCGGAAAGGGCGGAAAGGGCGGAAGGGGCGGAAGGGGCGGAAAGGGCGGAAGGGGCGGAAGGGGCGGAAGGGGCGGAAGGGCGGAGGGGCGGAAGGGGCGGAAGGGGTGGAAGGGGCGGAAGGGCGGAAGGGCGGAAGGGGCGGAAGGGGCGGAAGGGGCGGAAGGGCGGAAGGGGCGGAAGGGGCGGAAGGGGCGGAAGGGCGGAAGGGGCGGAAGGGGCGGAAGGGGCGGAAGGGGCGGAAGGGCGGAAGGGGCGGAAGGGCGGAAAGGGCGGAAGGGGCGGAAGGGGCGGAAGGGGCGGAAGGGGCGGAAGGGGCGGAAGGGCGGAAAGGGCGGAAAGGGCGGAAGGGGCGGAAGGGGCGGAAGGGGCGGAAGGGCGGAAGGGGCGGAAGGGCGGAAAGGGCGGAAGGGGCGGAAGGGGCGGAAGGGGCGGAAGGGGCGGAAGGGCGGAAAGGGCGGAAAGGGCGGAAGGGGCGGAAGGGGTGGAAGGGGCGGAAGGGCGGAAGGGGCGGAAGGGCGGAAAGGGCGGAAAGGGCGGAAGGGGCGGAAGGGGCGGAAGGGGCGGAAGGGGCGGAAGGGCGGAAAGGGCGGAAGGGGCAGAAGGGGCGGAAGGGCGGAAGGGGTGGAAGGGGCGGAAGGGCGGAAAGGGCGGAAAGGGCGGAAGGGGCGGAAAGGGCGGAAGGGGCGGAAGGGGCGGAAGGGCGGAAAAGGCGGAAGGGGCGGAAGGGCGGAAGGGGCGGAAGGGCGGAAAGGGCGGAAAGGGCGGAAGGGGCGGAAGGGGCGGAAGGGGCGGAAGGGCGGAAGGGGCGGAAGGGGCGGAAGGGGCGGAAGGGGCGGAAGGGCGGAAGGGCGGAAGGGGCGGAAGGGGTGGAAGGGGCGGAAGGGCGAAAGGGCGGAAGGGGCGGAAGGGCGGAAGGGGCGGAAGGGGCGGAAGGGGCGGCAGGGCGGAAGGGCGGAAGGGGCGGAAGGGGAGGAAGGGGCGGAAGGGCGGAAGGGCGGAAGGGCGGAAGGGGCGGAAGGGGCGGAAGGGGCGGAAGGGCGGAAAGGGCGGAAGGGCGGAAGGGGCGGAAGGGGCGGAAGGGGCGGAAGGGGCGGAAGGGCGGAAGGGGCGGAAGGGCGGAAAGGGCGGAAAGGGCGGAAAGGGCGGAAGGGGCGGAAGGGGCGGAAGGGGCGGAAGGGGCGGAAGGGCGGAAAGGGCCGAAAGGGCGGAAGGGGCGGAAAGGGCGGAAGGGGCGGAAGGGGCGGAAGGGGCGGAAGGGGCGGAAGGGGCGGAAGGGCGGAAGGGCGGAAGGGGCGGAAGGGGCGGAAGGGGCGGAAGGGCGGAAGGGCGGAAGGGCGGAAGGGGCGGAAGGGCGGAAGGGGCGGAAGGGCGGAAGGGCGGAAGGGGCGGAAGGGGCGGAAGGGCGGAAAGGGCGGAAAGGGCGGAAGGGGCGGAAGGGGCGGAAGGGGCGGAAGGGGCGGAAGGGCGGAAGGGGCGGAAGGGCGGAAAGGGCGGAAAGGGCGGAAGGGGCGGAAGGGGCGGAAGGGGCGGAAGGGGCGGAAGGGCGGAAGGGGCGGAAGGGGCGGAAGGGGCGGAAGGGCGGAAGGGGCGGAAGGGCGGAAAGGGCGGAAGGGGCGGAAGGGGCGGAAGGGGCGGAAGGGGCGGAAGCGCGGAAGGGGGGGAAGGGCGGAAAGGGCGGAAAGGGCGGAAGGGGCGGAAGGGGCGGAAGGGGCGGAAGGGCGGAAGGGGCGGAAGGGGCGGAAGGGCGGAAGGGGCGGAAGGGGCGGAAGGGGCGGAAGGGGCGGAAGGGGCGGAAGGGCGGAAGGGGCGGAAGGGGCGGAAGGGGCGGAAGGGGCGGAAGGGCGGAAGGGGCGGAAGGGGCGGAAGGGGCGGAAGGGGCGGAAGGGCGGAAGGGGCGGAAAGGGCGGAAGGGGCGGAAGGGGCGGAAGGGGCGGAAGGGCGGAAGGGGCGGAAGGGGCGGAAGGGGCGGAAGGGGCGGAAGGGCGGAAGGGCGGAAAGGGCGGAAGGGGCGGAAGGGGCGGAAGTGGCGGAAAGGGCGGAAGGGGCGGAAGGGGACGGAAGGGGCGGAAGGGCGGAAAGGGCGGAAGGGGCGGAAGGGAAGGGCGGAAGGGGCGGAAGGGGCGGAAGGGGCGGAAGGGCGGAAGGGCGGAAGGGGCGGAAAGGGCGGAAAGGGCGGAAGGGGCGGAAGGGCGGAAGGGGCGGAAGGGCGGAAGGGCGGAAGGGGCGGAAAGGGCGGAAAGGGCGGAAGGGCGGAAGGGGCGGAAGGGGCGGAAGGGCGGAAGGGCGGAAGGGGCGGAAGGGCGGAAGGGCGGAAGGGGCGGAAGGGGCGGAAGGGCGGAAGGGCGGAAGGGGCGGAAGGGGCGGAAGGGCGGAAGGGCGGAAGGGGCGGAAAGGGCGGAAGGGGCGGGAGGGGCGGAAGGGGCGGAAGGGGCGGAAGGGCGGAAGGGGCGGAAGGGGCGGAAGGGGCGGAAAGGGCGGAAAGGGCGGAAGGGGCGGAAGGGGCGGAAGGGGCGGAAGGGCGGAAGGGCGGAAAGGGCGGAAGGGCGGAAGGGGCGGAAGGGGCGGAAGGGGCGGAAGGGGCGGAAAGGGCGGAAAGGGCGGAAGGGGCGGAAGGCGCGGAAGGGCGGAAGGGGCGGAAGGGGCGGAAGGGCAGAAAGGGCGGAAAGGGCGGAAGGGGCGGAAAGGGCGGAAGGGGCGGAAGGGGCGGAAGGGGCGGAAGGGCGGAAGGGGCGGAAGGGGCGGAAGGGGCGGAAGGGCGGAAGGGGCGGAAGGGGCGGAAGGGGCGGAAGGGGCGGAAGGGCGGAAGGGCGGAAAGGGCGGAAGGGGCGGAAGGGGCGGAAGGGGCGGAAAGGGCGGAAGGGGCGGAAGGGACGGAAGGGGCGGAAGGGCGGAAAGGGCGGAAGGGGCGGAAGGGCGGAAAGGAAGGGCGGAAGGGGCGGAAGGGGCGGAAGGGCGGAAGGGGCGGAAAGGGCGGAAGGGGCGGAAGGGACGGAAGGGGCGGAAGGGCGGAAGGGGCGGAAGGGGCGGAAGGGGCGGAAGGGGCGGAAGGGGCGGAAGGGGCGGAAGGGGCGGAAGGGGCGGAAGGGCGGAAGGGGCGGAAGGGGCGGAAGGGGCGGAAGGGGCGGAAAGGGCGGAAGGGGCGGAAGGGGCGGAAGGGGCGGAAGGGCGGAAAGGGCGGAAGGGGCGGAAGGGCGGAAGGGGCGGAAGGGGCGGAAGGGGCGGAAGGGCGGAAAGGGCGGAAAGGGCGGAAGGGGCGGAAGGGGCGGAAGGGCGGAAGGGGCGGAAGGGGCGGAAGGGGCGGAAGGGGCGGAAGGGGCGGAAGGGGCGGAAGGGCGGAAGGGCGGAAGGGGCGGAAGGGGCGGAAGGGCGGAAGGGGCGGAAGGGGCGGAAGGGGCGGAAGGGCGGAAGGGGCGGAAGGGGCGGAAGGGCGGAAGGGCGGAAGGGGCGGAAAGGGCGGAAGGGGCGGAAGGGCGGAAGGGGCGGAAGGGGCGGAAGGGCGGAAGGGGCGGAAGGGGCGGAAGGGGCGGAAGGGGCGGAAAGGGCGGAAAGGGCGGAAGGGGCGGAAGGGGCGGAAGGGGCGGAAGGGCGGAAGGGGCGGAAGGGGCGGAAGGGGCGGAAGGGGCGGAAGGGCGGAAGGGGCGGAAGGGCGGAAGGGGCGGAAGGGGCGGAAGGGCGGAAAGGGCGGAAGGGGCGGAAGGGCGGAAGGGGCGGAAGGGGCGGAAGGGGCGGAAAGGGCGGAAAGGGCGGAAAGGGCGGAAGGGGCGGAAGGGGCGGAAGGGGCGGAAGGGCGGAAGGGGCGGAAGGGCGGAAAGGGCGGAAGGGGCGGAAGGGGCGGAAGGGCGGAAGGGGCGGAAGGGCGGAAGGGGCGGAAGGGGCGGAAGGGGCGGAAGGGCGGAAGGGGCGGAAGGGGCGGAAGGGGCGGAAAGGGCGGAAAGGGCGGAAAGGGCGGAAGGGGCGGAAGGGGCGGAAGGGCGGAAGGGGCGGAAGGGGCGGAAGGGCGGAAGGGGCGGAAGGGCGGAAGGGGCGGAAGGGGCGGAAGGGGCGGAAGGGGCGGAAGGGCGGAAGGGCGGAAGGGGCGGAAGGGCGGAAGGGGCGGAAGGGGCGGAAGGGGCGGAAGGGCGGAAGGGGCGGAAGGGGCGGAAGGGGCGGAAAGGGCGGAAAGGGCGGAAAGGGCGGAAGGGGCGGAAGGGGCGGAAGGGCGGAAGGGGCGGAAGGGGCGGAAGGGCGGAAGGGGCGGAAGGGCCGAAGGGGCGGAAGGGGCGGAAGGGGCGGAAGGGCGGAAGGGCGGAAGGGGCGGAAGGGGCGGAAGGGCGGAAGGGGAGGAAGGGGCGGAAGGGGCGGAAGGGCGGAAGGGCGGAAGGGGCGGAAGGGGCGGAAGTGGCGGAAGGGGCGGAAGGGCGGAAGGGCGGAAAGGGCGGAAGGGGCGGAAGGGGCGGAAGGGGCGGAAGGGCGGAAGGGGCGGAAGGGGCGGAAGGGGCGGAAGGGCGGAAGGGCGGAAGGGGCGGAAGGGGCGCAAGTGGCGGAAGGGGCGGAAGGGCGGAAGGGCGGAAAGGGCGGAAAGGGCGGAAGGGGCGGAAGGGGCGGAAGGGCGGAAGGGGCGGAAGGGCGGAAGGGGCGGAAGGGGCGGAAGGGGCGGAAGGGCGGAAAGGGCGGAAAGGGCGGAAGGGGCGGAAGGGGCGGAAGGGGCGGAAAGGGCGGAAGGGGCGGAAGGGGCGGAAGGGGCGGAAGGGGCGGAAGGGCGGAAGGGCGGAAGGGCGGAAGGGGCGGAAGGGGCGGAAGGGCGGAAGGGGCGGAAGGGGCGGAAGGGCGGAAGGGCGGAAGGGGCGGAAGGGGCGGAAGGGGCGGAAGGGGCGGAAGGGCGGAAAGGGCGGAAAGGGCGGAAGGGGCGGAAGGGGCGGAAGGGGCGGAAGGGCGGAAGGGGCGGAAGGGGCGGAAGGGGCGGAAAGGGCGGAAGGGGCGGAAAGGGCGGAAGGGGCGGAAGGGGCGGAAGGGCGGAAGGGGCGGAAGGGGCGGAAGGGCGGAAGGGGCGGAAGGGGCGGAAGGGGCGGAAAGGGCGGAAGGGCGGAAAGGGCGGAAGGGGCGGAAGGGGCGGAAGGGCGGAAAGGGCGGAAGGGCGGAAGGGGCGGAAGGGGCGGAAGGGCGGAAGGGCGGAAGGGGCGGAAGGGCGGAAGGGGCGGAAGGGGCGGAAGGGGCGGAAGGGCGGAAGGGGCGGAAGGGGCGGAAGGGGCGGAAAGGGCGGAACGGGCGGAAAGGGCGGAAGGGGCGGAAGGGGCGGAAGGGCGGAAGGGGCGGAAGGGGTGGAAGGGCGGAAGGGGCGGAAGGGCGGAAGGGGCGGAAGGGGCGGAAGGGCGGAAGGGCGGAAAGGCGGAAGGGGCGGAAGGGGCGGAAGGGCGGAAGGGGCGGAAGGGGCGGAAGGGGCGGAAGGGCGGAAGGGCGGAAGGGGCGGAAGGGCGGAAGGGCGGAAAGGGCGGAAAGGGCGGAAGGGGCGGAAGGGGCGGAAGGGGCGGAAGGGGCGGAAGGGCGGAAGGGGCGGAAGGGCGGAAGGGGCGGAAGGGGCGGAAAGGGCGGAAAGGGCGGAAGGGGCGGAAGGGGCGGAAGGGGCGGAAGGGGCGGAAAGGGCGGAAAGGGCGGAAGGGCGGAAGGGCGGAAAGGGCGGAAGGGCGGAAGGGGCGGAAGGGGCGGAAGGGCGGAAGGGCGGAAAGGGCGGAAGGGGCGGAAGGGCGGAAGGGGCGGAAGGGGCGGAAGGGGCGGAAAGGGCGGAAGGGGCGGAAGGGGCGGAAGGGGCGGAAGGGCGGAAGGGCGGAAGGGGCGGAAGGGGCGGAAGGGCGGAAGGGGCGGAAGGGGCGGAAGGGGCGGAAGGGCGGAAGGGGCGGAAGGGGCGGAAGGGCGGAAGGGCGGAAGGGGCGGAAGGGGCGGAAGGGGCGGAAGGGGCGGAAGGGCGGAAGGGGCGGAAGGGGCGGAAGGGGCGGAAGGGCGGAAGGGGCGGAAGGGGCGGAAGGGACGGAAGGGCGGAAGGGGCGGAAGGGGCGGAAGGGACGGAAGGGGCGGAAGGGCGGAAGGGGCGGAAGGGGCGGAAAGGGCGGAAAGGGCGGAAGGGCGGACGGGCGGAAAGGGCGGAAGGGGCGGAAGGGCGGAAGGGCGGAAGGGGCGGAAGGGGCGGAAGGGCGGAAGGGGCGGAAGGGGCGGAAGGGGCGGAAGGGCGGAAGGGGCGGAAGGGGCGGAAGGGCGGAAGGGCGGAAAGGGCGGAAGGGGCGGAAGGGGCGGAAGGGGCGGAAAGGGCGGAAAGGGCGGAAGGGCGGAAAGGGCGGAAGGGGCGGAAGGGCGGAAGGGGCGGAAGGGGCGGAAAGGGCGGAAAGGGCGGAAGGGCGGACGGGCGGAAAGGGCGGAAGGGGCGGAAAGGGCGGAAGGGCGGAAGGGCGGAAGGGGCGGAAGGGGCGGAAGGGCGGAAGGGGCGGAAGGGGCGGAAGGGGCGGAAGGGGCGGAAGGGCGGAAGGGGTGGAAGGGGCGGAAGGGCGGAAGGGGCGGAAGGGGCGGAAGGGCGGAAGGGCGGAAGGGGCGGATGGGGCGGAAGGGGCGGAAGGGCGGAAGGGCAGAAGGGGCGGAAGGGGCGGAAGGGCGGAAGGGGCGGAAGGGGCGGAAGGGGCGGAAGGGCGGAAGGGCGGAAGGGGCGGGGGGCGGAAGGGGCGGAAGGGCGGAAGGGCGGAAAGGGCGGAAAGGGCGGAAAGGGCGGAAGGGGCGGAAGGGGCGGAAGGGGCGGAAGGGCGGAAGGGGCGGAAGGGGCGGAAGGGGCGGAAGGGCGGAAGGGGCGGAAGGGGCGGAAGGGCGGAAGGGCGGAAGGGGCGGAAGGGGCGGAAGGGGCGGAAGGGCGGAAGGGCGGAAAGGGCGGAAAGGGCGGAAAGGGCGGAAGGGGCGGAAGGGGAGGAAGGGCGGAAGGGGCGGAAGGGGCGGAAGGGGCGGAAGGGGCGGAAGGGCGGAAGGGCGGAAGGGGCGGAAAGGGCGGAAAGGGCGGAAGGGGCGGAAGGGCGGAAGGGGCGGAAGGGCGGAAGGGCGGAAGGGGCGGAAAGGGCGGAAAGGGCGGAAGGGGCGGAAAGGGCGGAAAGGGCGGAAGGGGCGGAAGGGGCGGAAGGGGCGGAAGGGCGGAAGGGCGGAAGGGGCGGAAGGGCGGAAGGGCGGAAGGAGCGGAAGGGGCGGAAAGGGCGGAAGGGGCGGAAGGGGCGGAAGGGGCGGAAGGGGCGGAAGGGCGGAAGGGGCGGAAGGGGCGGAAGGGCGGAAAGGGCGGAAGGGCGGAAGGGGCGGAAGGGGCGGAAGGGGCGGAAGGGGCGGAAAGGGCGGAAAGGGCGGAAGGGGCGGAAGGCGCGGAAGGGCGGAAGGGGCGGAAGGGGCGGAAGGGCAGAAAGGGCGGAAAGGGCGGAAGGGGCGGAAAGGGCGGAAGGGGCGGAAGGGGCGGAAGGGGCGGAAGGGGCGGAAGGGCGGAAGGGGCGGAAGGGGCGGAAGGGCGGAAAGGGCGGAAAGGGCGGAAGGGGCGGAAAGGGCGGAAAGGGCGGAAGGGGCGGAAGGGGCGGAAGGGGCGGAAGGGCGGAAGGGGCGGAAGGGCGGAAAGGGCGGAAAGGGCGGAAGGGGCGGAAGGGGCGGAAGGGGCGGAAGGGCGGAAGGGCGGAAAGGGCGGAAGGGGCGGAAGGGCGGAAGGGGCGGAAGGGGCGGAAGGGGCGGAAAGGGCGGAAGGGGCGGAAGGGCGGAAGGGGCGGAAGGGGCGGAAGGGGCGGAAAGGGCGGAAGGGGCGGAAGGGGCGGAAGGGGCGGAAGGGCGGAAGGGCGGAAGGGGCGGAAGGGGCGGAAGGGCGGAAGGGGCGGAAGGGGCGGAAGGGCGGAAGGGGCGGAAGGGGCGGAAGGGGCGGAAGGGGCGGAAGGGGCGGAAGGGCGGAAGGGGCGGAAGGGGCGGAAGGGCGGAAGGGGCGGAAGGGGCGGAAGGGGCGGAAGGGCGGAAGGGGCGGAAGGGGAGGAAGGGGCGGAAAGGGCGGAAAGGGCGGAAGGGGCGGAAGGGGCGGAAGGGGCGGAAGGGCGGAAGGGGCGGAAGGGGCGGAAGGGGCGGAAGGGCGGAAGGGGCGGAAGGGGCGGAAGGGACGGAAGGGGCGGAAGGGCGGAAGGGGCGGAAGGGGCGGAAAGGGCGGAAAGGGGGGAAGGGCGGACGGGCGGAAAGGGCGGAAGGGGCGGAAGGGCGGAAGGGCGGAAGGGGCGGAAGGGGCGGAAGGGCGGAAGGGGCGGAAGGGGCGGAAGGGCGGAAGGGCGGAAGGGGCGGAAGGGGCGGAAGGGGCGGAAGGGGCGGAAGGGCGGAAGGGGCGGAAGGGGCGGAAGGGGCGGAAGGGGCGGAAGGGCGGAAGGGGCGGAAGGGGAGGAAGGGGCGGAAAGGGCGGAAAGGGCGGAAGGGGCGGAAGGGCGGAAGGGCGGAAAGGGCGGAAGGGGCGGAAGGGGCGGAAGGGGCGGAAAGGGCGGAAAGGGCGGAAGGGCGGAAAGGGCGGAAGGGGCGGAAGGGCGGAAGGGGCGGAAGGGGCGGAAAGGGCGGAAAGGGCGGAAGGGCGGACGGGCGGAAAGGGCGGAAGGGGCGGAAAGGGCGGAAGGGCGGAAGGGCGGAAGGGGCGGAAGGGGAGGAAGGGCGGAAGGGGCGGAAGGGGCGGAAGGGGCGGAAGGGGCGGAAGGGGCGGAAGGGCGGAAGGGGTGGAAGGGGCGGAAGGGCGGAAGGGGCGGAAGGGGCGGAAGGGCGGAAGGGCGGAAGGGGCGGATGGGGCGGAAGGGGCGGAAGGGCGGAAGGGCAGACAGAAGGGGCGGAAGGGGCGGAAGGGCGGAAGGGGCGGAAGGGGCGGAAGGGGCGGAAGGGCGGAAGGGCGGAAGGGGCGGAAGGGCGGAAGGGCGGAAGGGGCGGAAGGGGCGGAAGGGGCGGAAGGGCGGAAGGGCGGAAAGGGCGGAAAGGGCGGGAAGGGGCGGAAGGGGCGGAAGGGGCGGAAGGGCGGAAGGGGCGGAAGGGGCGGAAGGGGCGGAAGGGCGGAAGGGGCGGAAGGGGCGGAAGGGCGGAAGGGGCGGAAGGGGCGGAAGGGGCGGAAGGGCGGAAGGGCGGAAAGGGCGGAAAGGGCGGAAAGGGCGGAAGGGGAGGAAGGGCGGAAGGGGCGGAAGGGGCGGAAGGGGCGGAAGGGGCGGAAGGGCGGAAGGGCGGAAGGGGCGGAAAGGGCGGAAAGGGCGGAAGGGGCGGAAGGGCGGAAGGGGCGGAAGGGCGGAAGGGCGGAAGGGGCGGAAAGGGCGGAAAGGGCGGAAGGGGCGGAAAGGGCGGAAAGGGCGGAAGGGGCGGAAGGGGCGGAAGGGGCGGAAGGGCGGAAGGGCGGAAGGGGCGGAAGGGCGGAAGGGCGGAAGGAGCGGAAGGGGCGGAAAGGGCGGAAGGGGCGGAAGGGGCGGAAGGGGCGGAAGGGGCGGAAGGGCGGAAGGGGCGGAAGGGGCGGAAGGGCGGAAAGGGCGGAAGGGCGGAAGGGGCGGAAGGGGCGGAAGGGGCGGAAGGGGCGGAAAGGGCGGAAAGGGCGGAAGGGGCGGAAGGCGCGGAAGGGCGGAAGGGGCGGAAGGGGCGGAAGGGCAGAAAGGGCGGAAAGGGCGGAAGGGGCGGAAAGGGCGGAAGGGGCGGAAGGGGCGGAAGGGGCGGAAGGGGCGGAAGGGCGGAAGGGGCGGAAGGGGCGGAAGGGCGGAAAGGGCGGAAAGGGCGGAAGGGGCGGAAAGGGCGGAAAGGGCGGAAGGGGCGGAAGGGGCGGAAGGGGCGGAAGGGCGGAAGGGGCGGAAGGGCGGAAAGGGCGGAAAGGGCGGAAGGGGCGGAAGGGGCGGAAGGGCGGAAGGGGCGGAAGGGGCGGAAGGGGCGGAAAGGGCGGAAAGGGCGGAAAGGGCGGAAGGGGCGGAAGGGCGGAAGGGCGGAAAGGGCGGAAAGGGCGGAAGGGGCGGAAGGGGCGGAAGGGGCGGAAGGGGCGGAAAGGGCGGAAAGGGCGGAAGGGGCGGAAGGGGCGGAAGGGGCGGAAGGGCGGAAGGGGCGGAAGGGGCGGAAGGGGCGGAAGGGGCGGAAGGGCGGAAGGGGCGGAAGGGCGGAAGGGGCGGAAGGGGCGGAAGGGCGGAAAGGGCGGAAGGGGCGGAAGGGCGGAAGGGGCGGAAGGGGCGGAAGGGGCGGAAAGGGCGGAAAGGGCGGAAAGGGCGGAAGGGGCGGAAGGGGCGGAAGGGCGGAAGGGGCGGAAGGGGCGGAAGGGCGGAAGGGGCGGAAGGGCGGAAAGGGCGGAAGGGGCGGAAGGGGCGGAAGGGCGGAAGGGGCGGAAGGGGCGGAAGGGCGGAAGGGGCGGAAGGGCGGAAGGGGCGGAAGGGGCGGAAGGGGCGGAAGGGCGGAAGGGGCGGAAGGGGCGGAAAGGGCGGAAAGGGCGGAAAGGGCGGAAGGGGCGGAAGGGGCGGAAGGGCGGAAGGGGCGGAAGGGGCGGAAGGGGCGGAAGGGGCGGAAGGGGCGGAAGGGGCGGAAAGGGCGGAAAGGGCGGAAGGGGCGGAAGGGGCGGAAGGGCGGAAGGGGCGGAAGGGGCGGAAGGGCGGAAGGGGCGGAAGGGCCGAAGGGGCGGAAGGGGCGGAAGGGGCGGAAGGGCGGAAGGGCGGAAGGGGCGGAAGGGGCGGAAGGGCGGAAGGGGCGGAAGGGGCGGAAGGGGCGGAAGGGCGGAAGGGGCGGAAGGGGCGGAAGGGGCGGAAGTGGCGGAAGGGGCGGAAGGGCGGAAGGGCGGAAAGGGCGGAAGGGGCGGAAGGGGCGGAAGGGGCGGAAGGGGCGGAAGGGCGGAAGGGGCGGAAGGGGCGGAAGGGGCGGAAGGGCGGAAGGGGCGGAAGGGGCGGAAGGGGCGGAAGTGGCGGAAGGGGCGGAAGGGGCGGAAGGGGCGGAAGGGCGGAAGGGGCGGAAGGGGCGGAAGGGGCGGAAAGGGCGGAAAGGGCGGAAAGGGCGGAAGGGGCGGAAGGGGCGGAAGGGGCGGATGGGCGGAAGGGGCGGAAGGGGCGGAAGGGCGGAAGGGGCGGAAGGGGCGGAAGGGGCGGAAGGGGCGGATGGGCGGAAGGGGCGGAAGGGGCGGAAGGGGCGGAAGGGCGGAAGGGGCGGAAGGGGCGGAAGGGGCGGAAGGGCGGAAGGGGCGGAAGGGGCGGATGGGCGGAAGGGGCGGAAAGGGCGGAAAGGGCGGAAGGGCGGAAAGGGCGGAAAGGGCGGAAGGGGCGGAAGGGGCGGAAGGGGCGGAAGGGGCGGATGGGCGGAAGGGGCGGAAGGGGCGGAAGGGGCGGAAGGGCGGAAAGGGCGGAAAGGGCGGAAGGGGCGGAAGGGGCGGAAGGGGCGGAAAGGGCGGAAGGGGCGGAAGGGGCGGAAGGGGCGGAAGGGCGGAAGGGCGGAAGGGGCGGAAGGGGCGGAAGGGCGGAAGGGGCGGAAGGGGCGGAAGGGCGGAAGGGCGGAAGGGGCGGAAGGGGCGGAAGGGGCGGAAGGGGCGGAAGGGCGGAAAGGGCGGAAAGGGCGGAAGGGGCGGAAGGGGCGGAAGGGGCGGAAGGGCGGAAGGGGCGGAAGGGGCGGAAGGGGCGGAAAGGGCGGAAAGGGCGGAAAGGGCGGAAGGGGCGGAAGGGGCGGAAGGGCGGAAGGGGCGGAAGGGGCGGAAGGGCGGAAGGGGCGGAAGGGGCGGAAGGGGCGGAAGGGCGGAAGGGGCGGAAGGGGCGGAAAGGGCGGAAAGGGCGGAAAGGGCGGAAGGGGCGGAAGGGGCGGAAGGGGCGGAAGGGGCGGAAGGGGCGGAAGGGGCGGAAGGGCGGAAAGGGCGGAAAGGGCGGAAGGGGCGGAAGGGGCGGAAGGGGCGGAAGGGGCGGAAGGGGCGGAAGGGCGGAAGGGGCGGAAGGGCGGAAAGGGCGGAAGGGGCGGAAGGGGCGGAAGGGGCGGAAGGGGCGGAAGCGCGGAAGGGGGGGAAGGGCGGAAAGGGCGGAAAGGGCGGAAGGGGCGGAAGGGGCGGAAGGGGCGGAAGGGGCAGAAGGGCGGAAGGGGCGGAAGGGGCGGAAGGGGCGGAAGGGGCGGAAGGGGCGGAAGGGGCGGAAGGGCGGAAAGGGCGGAAGGGGCGGAAGGGGCGGAAGGGGCGGAAGGGCGGAAGGGGCGGAAAGGGCGGAAGGGGCGGAAGGGGCGGAAGGGGCGGAAGGGCGGAAGGGGCGGAAGGGGCGGAAGGGGCGGAAGGGGCGGAAGGGGCGGAAGCGCGGAAGGGGGGAAGGGCGGAAAGGGCGGAAAGGGCGGAAGGGGCGGAAGGGGCGGAAGGGGCGGAAGGGGCAGAAGGGCGGAAGGGGCGGAAGGGGCGGAAGGGGCGGAAGGGGCGGAAGGGGCGGAAGGGGCGGAAGGGCGGAAAGGGCGGAAGGGGCGGAAGGGGCGGAAGGGGCGGAAGGGCGGAAGGGGCGGAAAGGGCGGAAGGGGCGGAAGGGGCGGAAGGGGCGGAAGGGCGGAAGGGGCGGAAGGGGCGGAAGGGGCGGAAGGGGCGGAAGGGCGGAAGGGCGGAAAGGGCGGAAGGGGCGGAAGGGGCGGAAGTGGCGGAAAGGGCGGAAGGGGCGGAAGGGGCGGAAGGGGCGGAAGGGCGGAAAGGGCGGAAGGGGCGGAAGGGCGGAAAGGGCGGAAAGGGTGGAAGGGGCGGAAGGGACGGAAGGGGCGGAAGGGGCGGAAAGGGCGGAAAGGGCGGAAGGGGCGGAAGGGGCGGAAGGGCGGAAGGGGCGGAAGGGGCGGAAGGGCGGAAGGGCGGAAAGGGCGGAAGGGGCGGAAGGGGCGGAAGGGGCGGAAAGGGCGGAAGGGGCGGAAGGGACGGAAGGGGCGGAAGGGCGGAAAGGGCGGAAAGGGTGGAAGGGGCGGAAGGGACGGAAGGGCGGAAGGGGCGTAAGGGGCGGAAGGGCGGAAGGGCGGAAAGGGCGGAAGGGGCGGAAGGGGCGGAAGGGGCGGAAAGGGCGGAAGGGGCGGAAGGGGCGGAAGGGGCGGAAGGGGCGGAAGGGCGGAAGGGGCGGAAGGGGCGGAAGGGCGGAAGGGGCGGAAGGGGCGGAAGGGGCGGAAGCGCGGAAGGGGGGGAAGGGCGGAAAGGGCGGAAAGGGCGGAAGGGGCGGAAGGGGCGGAAGGGGCGGAAGGGCGGAAGGGGCGGAAGGGGCAGAAGGGCGGAAGGGGCGGAAGGGGCGGAAGGGGCGGAAGGGGCGGAAGGGGCGGAAGGGCGGAAAGGGCGGAAGGGGCGGAAGGGGCGGAAGGGGCGGAAGGGGCGGAAGGGCGGAAGGGGCGGAAGGGGCGGAAGGGGCGGAAGGGGCGGAAGGGCGGAAGGGCGGAAGGGGCGGAAGGGGCGGAAGGGGCGGAAGGGGCGGAAAGGGCGGAAGGGGCGGAAGGGACGGAAGGGGCGGAAGGGCGGAAAGGGCGGAAGGGGCGGAAAGGGCGGAAGGGGCGGAAGGGGCGGAAGGGGCGGAAGGGGCGGAAAGGGCGGAAGGGGCGGAAGGGGCGGAAGGGCGGAAGGGCGGAAGGGGCGGAAGGGCGGAAGGGGCGGAAGGGGCGGAAGGGGCGGAAGGGGCGGAAAGGGCGGAAGGGGCGGAAGGGGCGGAAGGGCGGAAGGGCGGAAGGGGTGGAAGGGGCGGAAGGGCGGAAGGGGCGGAAGGGGCGGAAGGGGCGGAAGGGGCGGAAAGGGCGGAAAGGGCGGAAAGGGCGGAAAGGGCGGAAGGGGCGGAAGGGGCGGAAGGGGCGGAAGGGCGGAAGGGGCGGAAGGGGCGGAATGGGGCGGAAAGGGCGGAAAGGGCGGAAGGGGCGGAAGGGGCGGAAGGGCGGAAGGGGCGGAAGGGGCGGAAGGGCGGAAAGGGCGGAAAGGGTGGAAGGGGCGGAAGGGACGGAAGGGGCGGAAGGGGCGGAAAGGGCGGAAAGGGCGGAAGGGGCGGAAGGGGCGGAAGGGCGGAAGGGGCGGAAGGGGCGGAAGGGCGGAAGGGCGGAAAGGGCGGAAAGGGCGGAAGGGGCGGAAGGGGCGGAAGGGGCGGAAGGGGCAGAAGGGCGGAAGGGGCGGAAGGGCGGAAAGGGCGGAAAGGGTGGAAGGGGCGGAAGGGACGGAAGGGCGGAAGGGGCGGAAGGGGCGGAAGGGGCGGAAGGGCGGAAGGGGCGGAAAGTGCTGAAGGGGCGGAAGGGGCGGAAGGGGCGGAAGGGCGGAAGGGGCGGAAGGGGCGGAAGGGGCGGAAGGGGCGGAAGGGCGGAAGGGGCGGAAGGGCGGAAGGGGCGGAAGGGCGGAAAGGGCGGAAGGGGCGGAAGGGGCGGAAGGGGCGGAAGCGCGGAAGGGGGGAAGGGCGGAAAGGGCGGAAAGGGCGGAAGGGGCGGAAGGGGCGGAAGGGGCGGAAGGGGCAGAAGGGCGGAAGGGGCGGAAGGGGCGGAAGGGGCGGAAGGGGCGGAAGGGGCGGAAGGGCGGAAAGGGCGGAAGGGGCGGAAGGGGCGGAAGGGGCGGAAGGGCGGAAGGGGCGGAAAGGGCGGAAGGGGCGGAAGGGGCGGAAGGGGCGGAAGGGCGGAAGGGGCGGAAGGGGCGGAAGGGGCGGAAGGGGCGGAAAGGGCGGAAGGGGCGGAAGGGACGGAAGGGGCGGAAGGGGCGGAAAGGGCGGAAAGGGCGGAAGGGGCGGAAGGGACGGAAGGGGCGGAAGGGCGGAAAGGGCGGAAGGGGCGGAAGGGCGGAAAGGGCGGAAAGGGTGGAAGGGGCGGAAGGGGCGGAAGGGGCGGAAGGGGCAGAAGGGCGGAAGGGGCGGAAGGGGCGGAAGGGGCGGAAGGGGCGGAAGGGGCGGAAGGGCGGAAAGGGCGGAAGGGGCGGAAGGGGCGGAAGGGCGGAAGGGGCGGAAAGGGCGGAAGGGGCGGAAGGGGCGGAAGGGGCGGAAGGGCGGAAGGGGCGGAAGGGGCGGAAGGGGCGGAAGGGGCGGAAGGGCGGAAGGGGCGGAAAGGGCGGAAGGGGCGGAAGGGGCGGAAAGGGCGGAAAGGGCGGAAGGGGCGGAAGGGACGGAAGGGGCGGAAGGGCGGAAAGGGCGGAAGGGGCGGAAGGGCGGAAAGGGCGGAAAGGGTGGAAGGGGCGGAAGGGACGGAAGGGGCGGAAGGGGCGGAAAGGGCGGAAAGGGCGGAAGGGGCGGAAGGGGCGGAAGGGCGGAAGGGGCGGAAGGGGCGGAAGGGCGGAAGGGCGGAAAGGGCGGAAGGGGCGGAAGGGGCGGAAGGGGCGGAAAGGGCGGAAGGGGCGGAAGGGACGGAAGGGGCGGAAGGGC
Organism: Dromaius novaehollandiae; assembly: GCF_036370855.1. Classification (NCBI taxonomy): domain Eukaryota; kingdom Metazoa; phylum Chordata; class Aves; order Casuariiformes; family Dromaiidae; genus Dromaius; species Dromaius novaehollandiae. The sequence continues at coordinate 5,513 of NW_026991410.1, read as the reverse complement.
GGAAGGGCGGAAAGGGTGGAAGGGGCGGAAGGGACGGAAGGGCGGAAGGGGCGGAAGGGGCGGAAGGGCGGAAGGGCGGAAAGGGCGGAAGGGGCGGAAGGGGCGGAAGGGGCGGAAAGGGCGGAAGGGGCGGAAGGGGCGGAAGGGGCGGAAGGGGCGGAAAGGGCGGAAGGGGCGGAAGGGGCGGAAGGGGCGGAAGGGGCGGAAGGGGCGGAAAGGGCGGAAGGGGCGGAAAGGGCGGAAGGGCGGAAGGGCGGAAGGGGCGGAAGGGGCGGAAGGGCGGAAGGGGCGGAAGGGGCGGAAGGGGCGGAAGGGCGGAAAGGGCGGAAAGGGCGGAAGGGGCGGAAGGGGCGGAAGGGGCGGAAGGGCGGAAGGGGCGGAAGGGCGGAATGGGGCGGAAAGGGCGGAAAGGGCGGAAGGGGCGGAAGGGGCGGAAGGGCGGAAGGGGCGGAAGGGGCGGAAGGGCGGAAGGGCGGAAGGGGCGGAAGGGGCGGAAGGGGCAGAAAGGGCGGAAGGGGCGGAAGGGGCGGAAGGGGCGGAAGGGGCGGAATGGCGGAAGGGCGGAAGGGGCGGAAGGGGCGGAAGGGCGGAAGGGGCGGAAGGGGCGGAAGGGGCGGAAGGGCGGAAGGGCGGAAGGGGCGGAAGGGCGGAAGGGCGGAAGGGGCGGAAAGGGCGGAAGGGGCGAAGGGCGGAAGGGGCGGAAGGGGCGGAAGGGGCGGAAGGGCGGAAAGGGCGGAAAGGGCGGAAGGGGCGGAAGGGGCGGAAGGGGCGGAAGGGGCGGAAAGGGCGGAAAGGGCGGAAGGGGCGGAAGGGGCGGAAGGGGCGGAAGGGCGGAAGGGGCGGAAGGGGCGGAAGGGGCGGAAGGGGCGGAAGGGGCGGAAGGGGCGGAAGGGCGGAAAGGGCGGAAGGGGCGGAAGGGGCGGAAGGGCGGAAGGGGCGGAAGGGGCGGAAGGGCGGAAAGGGCGGAAGGGGCGGAAAGGGCGGAAGGGGCGGAAGGGGCGGAAGGGCGGAAGGGGCGGAAGGGGCGGAAGGGGCGGAAAGGGCGGAAAGGGCGGAAGGGCGGAAGGGGCGGAAGGGCGGAAGGGCGGAAGGGGCGGATGGGCGGAAGGGGCGGAAGGGCGGAAGGGCGGAAGGGGCGGAAGGGGCGGAAGGGGCGGAAGGGCGGAAGGGCGGAAGGGGCGGAAGGGCGGAAGGGGCGGAAGGGGCGGAAGGGGCGGAAGGGCGGAAGGGGCGGAAGGGGCGGAAGGGGCGGAAAGGGCGGAAAGGGCGGAAAGGGCGGAAGGGGCGGAAGGGGCGGAAGGGCGGAAGGGGCGGAAGGGGCGGAAGGGCGGAAGGGGCGGAAGGGCCGAAGGGGCGGAAGGGGCGGAAGGGGCGGAAGGGCGGAAGGGGAGGAAGGGGCGGAAGGGGCGGAAGGGCGGAAGGGCGGAAGGGGCGGAAGGGCGGAAGGGCGGAAGGGCGGAAGGGGCGGAAGGGCGGAAGGGGAGGAAGGGGCGGAAGGGGCGGAAGGGCGGAAGGGCGGAAGGGGCGGAAGGGGCGGAAGTGGCGGAAGGGGCGGAAGGGCGGAAGGGCGGAAGGGCGGAAGGGGCGGAAGGGCGGAAGGGGCGGAAGGGGCGGAAGGGCGGAAGGGGCGGAAGGGGCGGAAGGGGCGGAAGGGCGGAAGGGCGGAAGGGGCGGAAGGGGCGGAAGTGGCGGAAGGGGCGGAAGGGCGGAAGGGCGGAAATGGCGGAAAGGGCGGAAGGGGCGGAAGGGGCGGAAGGGCGGAAGGGGCGGAAGGGCGGAAGGGGCGGAAGGGGCGGAAGGGGCGGAAGGGCGGAAAGGGCGGAAAGGGCGGAAGGGGCGGAAGGGGCGGAAGGGGCGGAAAGGGCGGAAGGGGCGGAAGGGGCGGAAGGGGCGGAAGGGGCGGAAGGGCGGAAGGGCGGAAGGGGCGGAAGGGGCGGAAGGGCGGAAGGGGCGGAAGGGGCGGAAGGGCGGAAGGGCGGAAGGGGCGGAAGGGGCGGAAGGGGCGGAAGGGGCGGAAGGGCGGAAAGGGCGGAAAGGGCGGAAGGGGCGGAAGGGGCGGAAGGGGCGGAAGGGCGGAAGGGGCGGAAGGGGCGGAAGGGGCGGAAAGGGCGGAAGGGCGGAAAGGGCGGAAGGGGCGGAAGGGGCGGAAGGGCGGAAGGGGCGGAAGGGGCGGAAGGGCGGAAGGGGCGGAAGGGCGGAAGGGGCGGAAGGGGCGGAAGGGGCGGAAGGGCGGAAGGGGCGGAAGGGGCGGAAGGGGCAGAAAGGGCGGAAGGGCGGAAAGGGCGGAAGGGGCGGAAGGGGCGGAAGGGGCGGAAGGGCGGAAGGGGCGGAAGGGGCGGAAGGGGCGGAAGGGGCGGAAGGGCGGAAGGGCGGAAAGGGCGGAAGGGCGGAAGGGCGGAAGGGGCGGAAGGGCGGAAGGGGCGGAAGGGGCGGAAGGGGCGGAAGGTGCGGAAGGGGCGGAAGGGGCGGAAGGGGCGGAAGGGCGGAAGGGCGGAAGGGGCGGAAGGGGCGGAAGGGCGGAAGGGCGGAAGGGGCGGAAGGGGCGGAAGGGCGGAAAGGGCGGAAAGGGCGGAAAGGGCGGAAGGGGCGGAAGGGGCGGAAGGGGCGGAAGGGCGGAAGGGGCGGAAGGGCGGAATGGGGCGGAAAGGGCGGAAAGGGCGGAAGGGGCGGAAGGGGCGGAAGGGCGGAAGGGGCGGAAGGGGCGGAAGGGCGGAAGGGCGGAAGGGGCGGAAGGGGCGGAAGGGGCAGAAAGGGGCGGAAGGGACGGAAGGGGCGGAAGGGGCGGAAGGGGCGGAATGGCGGAAGGGCGGAAGGGGCGGAAGGGGCGGAAGGGCGGAAGGGGCGGAAGGGCGGAAGGGGCGGAAGGGCGGAAGGGCGGAAGGGCGGAAAGGGCGGAAGGGGCGGAAGGGCGGAAGGGGCGGAAGGGGCGGAAGGGGGGGAAGGGCGGAAAGGGCGGAAAGGGCGGAAGGGGCGGAAGGGGCGGAAGGGGCGGAAGGGGCGGAAAGGGCGGAAAGGGCGGAAGGGGCGGAAGGGGCGGAAGGGGCGGAAGGGCGGAAGGGGCGGAAGGGGCGGAAGGGGCGGAAGGGCGGAAGGGCGGAAGGGGCGGAAGGGGCGGAAGGGCGGAAAGGGCGGAAGGGGCGGAAGGGGCGGAAGGGGCGGAAGGGGCGGAAGGGCGGAAGGGCGGAAAGGGCGGAAGGGCGGAAGGGGCGGAAGGGGCGGAAGGGGCGGAAGGGGCGGAAAGGGCGGAAAGGGCGGAAGGGGCGGAAGGCGCGGAAGGGCGGAAGGGGCGGAAGGGGCGGAAGGGCGGAAAGGGCGGAAAGGGCGGAAGGGGCGGAAAGGGCGGAAGGGGCGGAAGGGGCGGAAGGGGCGGAAGGGGCGGAAGGGCGGAAGGGGCGGAAGGGGCGGAAGGGCGGAAAGGGCGGAAAGGGCGGAAGGGGCGGAAAGGGCGGAAAGGGCGGAAGGGGCGGAAGGGGCGGAAGGGGCGGAAGGGCGGAAGGGGCGGAAGGGCGGAAAGGGCGGAAGGGCGGAAGGGGCGGAAGGGGCGGAAGGGCGGAAGGGGCGGAAGGGGCGGAAGGGGCGGAAAGGGCGGAAAGGGCGGAAAGGGCGGAAGGGGCGGAAGGGCGGAAGGGCGGAAAGGGCGGAAAGGGCGGAAGGGGCGGAAGGGGCGGAAGGGGCGGAAGGGGCGGGAAGGGGCGGAAAGGGCGGAAGGGGCGGAAGGGGCGGAAGGGGCGGAAGGGGCGGAAGGGCGGAAGGGCGGAAGGGCGGAAGGGGCGGAAGGGGCGGAAGGGCGGAAAGGGCGGAAGGGGCGGAAGGGCGGAAGGGGCGGAAGGGGCGGAAGGGGCGGAAAGGGCGGAAAGGGCGGAAAGGGCGGAAGGGGCGGAAGGGGCGGAAGGGCGGAAGGGGCGGAAGGGGCGGAAGGGCGGAAGGGGCGGAAGGGCGGAAAGGGCGGAAGGGGCGGAAGGGGCGGAAGGGCGGAAGGGGCGGAAGGGGCGGAAGGGCGGAAGGGGCGGAAGGGCGGAAGGGGCGGAAGGGGCGGAAGGGGCGGAAGGGCGGAAGGGGCGGAAGGGGCGGAAGGGGCGGAAAGGGCGGAAAGGGCGGAAGGGCGGAAGGGGCGGAAGGGCGGAAGGGGCGGAAGGGCGGAAGGGGCGGAAGGGCCGAAGGGGCGGAAGGGGCGGAAGGGGCGGAAGGGCGGAAGGGCGGAAGGGGCGGAAGGGGCGGAAGGGCGGAAGGGGCGGAAGGGGCGGAAGGGGCGGAAGGGCGGAAGGGGCGGAAGGGGCGGAAGGGCGGAAGGGGCGGAAGGGCGGAAGGGGCGGAAGGGGCGGAAGGGGCGGAAGGGCGGAAGGGGCGGAAGGGGCGGAAGGGCGGAAGGGCGGAAAGGGCGGAAGGGGCGGAAAGGGCGGAAGGGGCGGAAAGGGCGGAAGGGCGGAAAGGGCGGAAGGGGCGGAAGGGCGGAAGGGGCGGAAGGGGCGGAAGGCCGGAAAGGGAGGAAGGGCGGACGGGCGGAAAGGGCGGAAGGGGCGGAAAGGGCGGAAGGGGCGGAAGGGCGGAAGGGGCGGAAGGGGCGGAAGGGCGGAAGGGGCGGAAGGGGCGGAAGGGGCGGAAGGGGCGGAAGGGGCGGAAGGGCGGAAGGGCGGAAGGGGTCGAAGGGGCGGAAGGGGCGGAAGGGCGGAAGGGGCGGAAGGGGCGGAAGGGCGGAAGGGGCGGAAAGGGCGGAAGGGCGGAAGGGGCGGATGGGGCGGAAGGGGCGGAAGGGCGGAAGGGCGGAAGGGGCGGAAGGGGCGGAAGGGCGGAAGGGGCGGAAGGGGCGGAAGGGGCGGAAGGGCGGAAGGGCGGAAGGGGCGGAAGGGGCGGAAGGGGCGGAAGGGCGGAAGGGCGGAAAGGGCGGAAAGGGCGGAAGGGGCGGAAGGGGCGGAAGGGGCGGAAGGGCGGAAGGGGCGGAAGGGGCGGAAGGGCGGAAGGGCGGAAGGGGCGGAAGGGGCGGAAGGGGCGGAAGGGCGGAAGGGCGGAAAGGGCGGAAAGGGCGGAAAGGGCGGAAGGGGCGGAAGGGGCGGAAGGGCGGAAGGGGCGGAAGGGGCGGAAGGGGCGGAAGGGCGGAAGGGCGGAAGGGGCGGAAAGGGCGGAAAGGGCGGAAGGGGCGGAAGGACGGAAGGGGCGGAAGGGCGGAAGGGCGGAAGGGGCGGAAAGGGCGGAAAGGGCGGAAGGGGCGGAAGGGGCGGAAGGGGCGGAAGGGCGGAAGGGCGGAAGGGGCGGAAGGGCGGAAGGGCGGAAGCAGCGGAAGGGGCGGAAAGGGCGGAAGGGGCGGGAGGGGCGGAAGGGGCGGAAGGGGCGGAAGGGCGGAAGGGGCGGAAGGGGCGGAAGGGGCGGAAGGGCGGAAGGGGCGGAAGGGGCGGAAGGGCGGAAGGGCGGAAGGGGCGGAAGGGGCGGAAGGGGCGGAAGGGCGGAAGGGCGGAAAGGGCGGAAGGGCGGAAAGGGCGGAAGGGGCGGAAGGGGCGGAAGGGCGGAAGGGGCGGAAG
>NW_026991408.1:300000-430225 GCF_036370855.1 Dromaius novaehollandiae | reverse complement strand
CAGCTCTGGGAACAGCACCGGGCTCTCTGGCAAGCGCAGGCACTCCAAAGTACACGGGACTCGGGGACCAGCTCCCAGCCCCGGACACAACGCGTAACCTCCTCCCCCGGGCATCGTCTTCAGGCAAACCGCCCTGGAGCTCGGCACCAGCGTGCCTCCCCTTACCTGCGATACCCAAAGAGTCACCACCGCACCAGCGTCTGTCCGTCCGTCCGGGAAGGGTCAGCTCCTGCCCCTGCCCTCGACGTGGCAGGTGTCCGAGTAGCCGACAGCCTCCCCCCAATGCTTTTTCCTTCGGGGCTAGGATTCAGCTCGGAGAGCTGAGAGGAAAATGCCTGATCCCGCCTGCCTGCACTTCTGCCCTAGCCCAGGCCAGAGCCCCTCAGGTTACTTAGTCCTCAGCGCTGCCTCGGGGAGGCCAAAATGACTGCTAACGGTCATCAGCGATACTTACCTTAGTTACCCGTGCCAGAACGCCTCCTCCTGCAGCAGTTCCTGGTGATATCGAGGGGCCGCTGCATTCTGGCTTCCTCGTTTCATCCCGTCCCTTCGGTATTAACCACAAGAAAACGCTTGTCCGTCTCTTCTCTTCGTCAGCATTTGCTGTCCTGGGTTCCATCTCTGTAAGGAAGCGATACACTCGCGTTTTACTTCCAGTGAAACACTTAGGTTTACGCATGATCTTTTTCTCTTTACCCTGTTTTCTTTTTTCCCCTTTTCTTTATTTTATTTTCTTCTTCTTTTCCTTAAGGGAAAGGTCTTAATACGGCACTTTGCGCCATACGTCACGGGGTAAGCAGTCTGGAAACGTTACACACAGCAATTAGGGCTAGGTTATTAGGCAGGCGGGCACGTCGCCTAATACCTACCTAACGCCATCTTCCACAAAACCTTATTTTTATTCCGCTTCAGTATTACTGTTACTGTTCTCAAACCCTCGCAGACGCGCACTTAACGGACAACTCTCTCAGTCTTTAACTATGTGGAAGAACGATAGCCCTCGATTTGCCTGTCTCCCTTTCACACCTATTACCTTTTCGAGACAGCTCCTAGCTTCCTCTTACGCTCGGACGCTGGCCTCACAGGCGACGACCAAAATGAACCACTGGATCCCCAGGTCTCGCTGCTTCTCTTCGAGACGTCCCCCTTCGGTGGGCTGCCCTGCCAAACAAACCAAAAAGACTGCCGAGGCCGCGAGGGTACCAGATTTTCAGACCGCTTCTCCCAGGCTTTCGGGGTGACTGACGTCACCGCTTCGCTTCACGTTACTCGCAGCTACCTTCGTCTATTACTTAGGGCTAAACCTGTTTCTATTTGCAGAGGGGCTCGTTGCTTGTTTAAACTTGACATATAGTCCATAACCTGCTCTGCATGCTCCCTAGTCCCTTCTGCTTTCGCAACACTTGTGGTAATTCGAGGCGGTAATTAAGAGTCCCCATTGTCCCATAGGCTGGAGCGAGACATTGCTGCTGCTCTGAGGAGGTGCCTAAAAGCCACGCTGTTTTCGCTAGCATCACTGGGGCTTCCCAGAGCCCATCGGTGTTCTCTTTGGCTTTTCCCGAGCCTTTTAGGTTTTTTAGGCTATTCCTTAGCCCGCCATTTTAGGGCAATGTTCTCCTTAAGCACTGCGCACAGCACGATTATCCCAGATCAGCCACATCGTGCACATACAGAGGCTTCTCAGAGGCGGCTCAGAAGAAAAGAGAGAAAAATCTCTTTGTCATCTGCGCATCCACCCGTCAACACTCTTCACCAGGAAGTGCTCTAAGTTCCTGTTTCTCTAAAGCGGGACCGAGTCGAGGCGGAGACGCAGATCGCACCCCATCTTTGTTAGAACGCCTCACTGCTGCGGGCACTGGGTCTGGCAGCAGTCTGAGGAATGTTTGGGGCCTTGCACAGAGTGCAGGGGAAGGTCTGGAGTCAGTGACAATGTTGCGGCAGGGCTTGGAGGCGTTTTGGGGCCTGTGGGGGCGTTGGGGCAGGATTTGTGGGTGGTTTAATGGCTTTGGGGGGGCTGGTTGCAGGAAGGGAGGGACTCTGCGGGGCCCTCAGGGCAGGGGTGCCATCCCAGATGCATAGGGAGCGCACAGGGGTGCCCTACGTGGCTCTCAGCTCGGCGGCAGGAGCCACCGGTCTCCCACTCCACCAGACAGGGGAGCGGGGCGGGGGGGGGGGGGTGAGGGGAGAGGAGGTGGAGGGATCTATGAGCTCGCAGAGAACACCAGAGGAGGCAGCAGGGAACTCACCAAGGGCCCCGCATCCCAGAAGAGCTGCGAAGGACCCCGCGTCCCAGACGAGGCTGCCGTGCCGCTGCTGGAGACATCCAGACCCCCGCGCAGACACCCCCCGTACACACTCCTCCAGGCTGCGTCCGCAGGGGCGAGCGCACGACCCGGCCCGCGCTGGGGAGGAACCGGGGCCCTGCAAGCGACACACGCAAAAGGGAGAGTCAGAGCCGCGCTCCGGCAGACCCGGCGCCGCGCAGACCCGGCGCGGCGCGGCGCCGCGCCCGACTCCCCCCCCCCCCCGCCCCGCCGCCTCCACGCAGCGACGGCCCCGGCTGGCAGGACACAGCCCGACACCCGCGGCCACCCGAAGGCACACGCTCGCCTCACCTCGGCCCCCACATGCTCGACTCCAGGCCGCCTCTGCCCTCGCCCGCCGCCGTCTAGCGAAAACACCCGCCCTGCTCGCCGCCATTTTGCCCGCCGCCGCACCGCGCGTGCGCCGGCCGCCCAGGGCTCGCGAAGCCGCACCGCGCGTGCGCCGCCCAGGACCGCGCGGGAGGGGCGGGGGAGCGGAGCGCGAGGGGCGGGGGGGAGCGCGAGGGGCGGGGGGAGCGGAGCGCGAGGGGCGGGGGGAGCGGAGCGCGAGGGGCGGGGGGAGCGGAGCGCGAGGGGCGGGGGGGAGCGCAGCGCGAGGGGCGGGGGGGAGCGCAGCGCGAGGGGCGGGGGGAGCGCAGCGCGAGGGGCGGGGGGAGCGCAGCGCGAGGGGCGGGGGGAGCGCAGCGCGAGGGGCGGGGGGAGCGCAGCGCGAGGGGCGGGGGGAGCGCAGCGCGAGGGGCGGGGGGAGCGCAGCGCGAGGGGCGGGGGAACGCAGCGCGAGGGGCGGGGGGAGCGCAGCGCGAGGGGCGGGGGGAGCGCAGCGCGAGGGGCGGGGGGAGCGCAGCGCGAGGGGCGGGGGGAGCGCAGCGCGAGGCAGGCCAGACCCGCAATGGCCCCACCCTCGCGTGGTCGCAGCGCCGCGCTGCAGCCGGCCGGCTCCCGCGCGCCAACCGCAGCCCGCCGCGCCACCCCGGCGCTCAGGCCGAGCAGCGAGCGCCCCGAGGCTGCTCTGCCCGCGCCCGAGAGAGCGGCGGGGATCAGCGAGCAGGCGCTGGGGCTGCCCCGGGGAGAGAGCGCCGCGGAGCAGCTCCGAGACGGCACTGCCCGTCCCCGCGCCCCCAGGAAGCACCGAGAAGGAAAAGCCCTCTCGGGAAAAGCGCTCCCGGTCCGTGAGCACCGGGCAGGGGGCACGAGCGCGGCCCCTGCGCTTACCGTTACCGACAGAGCGCAGAGTAGCGGCGAACACGGCGACCGGCAGCGCGCACGTGTGCGCCGGCTGCCCGCAACGGTCTCCGTACGCAGCGGTGGCCGCCGGCGGCTGCAGTGCTGCCTTGTCGACACGCGAGGGCAGCCGTGAGCGCGCCGGAACGCAATGCGCATGCGCGCCCCCCCTCCCGCGTGCAGTGCCGCCTTTCAGACACGCGGGGGCAGCAAGGAGCAGGGCGCAGCGCTTTCCTGCCCCCCTTGCAAAATACTCGCTAGGCAAAAGTGGCTTGGGCTCCTCCCGAACGCTTACCTGGCTTCATTACTGCAGCTATTAGGAACCGAAGTGCATAGCCTTCTAGCAAAGGGAACGACCGTCTTTTCAAAACTTCCCCTGACTCCCCAGAATTGTCACTGCCTTGCATCAGCAGCCAGCTTCTTCCAACCCAGCCGCAAGAAACATTTTGCCTTCCCGGCAGAACTTTCTGCTCCCCGGGGGGGGTCCAAAGGAAACCCGTCACTCACTACTGTCTGTCAAAACGTACCGGAAGCCCTCAAATACAGGACAAGACGCCTTCTCTAAGGAAGCTGACTACTAGGTCTGCTTCACAGCAGCTTTTCCCCAGTATCAGGGTCCACTCAATAAGCAAAATAGCACGAGAAATGTTTTAATCCGCTCCAAGTGCTTTCGTATAAGAGAACAACATCAAAATGAGGTATTATTGCATTTAGTCTCCACTACACGTGCTACCCCAGCGCCACGGACTTGCTTTAAAGCATCAGTGACGTACGCGGTCTGGCAGTAATAAATATTCACAGAATGAATACGCACTCGATCGAGTACGGGTGTTCATGAAAAGCTTTGCCAGTGCGTCGCTAGGTAACAAACCTAGACAAGCAGCTATTTGCCCTGATCCTTCGGCTTACATTTTTTCTGCCGGATGTAGTCAAACGTACCTGAACGCAGTGGCCTTGCGAGGCAGTGACACGGTGTCCGTGGGGTGGCCGTTCCAGGGTCTCTCGGGCTGTTCCAGGGTCCTCGGACGGCAACGGTGCTGGTCGACTTTCCCTTGTGCTGCACAGCAGGACAGCTCCGCACCGTGCCCTCCCAGCACCGCCACTCCTCCCAGCAGCTGCCTAACCGGCCCCAATCCTGAGCAAAGCTACGACCCCCAGGAGCCCGCAGCGCCCTCCTACTCTCCCCACCCTCCCCGTTTCCAAGAGGGACAGCCCCAGCCCCCGGGGACAACCCTGCCTGGTCACGCTGCTGTCCGAAAAGCGGATTCGTTGCCCGCTGTGCACTAAGCCAATAATGACACGCTCAGGAGAGACATTTGCTTATTTATTTCAGAGTTGTGCAAGCCTGGCTGCTCGGTGTTTTCCCCACAAACCAAGCGCAACTCCCCCCCCCCCCCCCCCCGGCTTTCCAAGTAGCATTTACACAACTTGCAAGGTTTGCAACTTTCCCTCTTACACCGGTTGGTTAGTGATTTACATACAATTCTAATATTGCTTACACACCATTTTAAAACTACGCATGCTCAGGGGAGGGGTCTTCACCCGGGCGCGGGTCTTTCTGACCTATGGGCGTGATTTTCTTGTATTAGAATGAGGACAGTTCAGTTAGGGGATACCTCGAATTCCTTTGCTAAATTGGCAACGTCTACATAGAAAACAAAACATTTTGATTTACTGTTTCTTTAAGGCTTTAGCACTTCTAGCATGGCCTTGATTAAAGAATTATTTCCTCCCGAGACAGAGAGACAGAGAGACAGAGAGACAGAGAGACAGAGATTCTCCTCATCTGCCTAGTTGAAACAGCAGGAACACTCCTTCTGAGCTTCCAAGGTTGTCTTGCAACACCATCGGAGATGGAAAACGCTTCCTGCCCTGTACCGGGGAAAGACAGGGACATTCCACTGTCCCCCGTGACCTGTGGGGACTCAGGCGTGAGTGACACACGTCCAGTAAGGAACAGACCCAGCGGGCCACTGCTGCAGGGCTGAGAAGGCACCGGCCCCTGGCACTACAGCTCCTGGCCTGCCACATGGCCGGCTGCTGGGAACCCCGCTGGCAGGGACCTGCCGCCCCCCCCGGGGCCACCTCGAGAGGCGCAGCATGGTCACCCAGTAGCCCCCACTGTAGTGAGAAGACTACACCTCCCAGCATACCGTGCACGCGAAAATGGCGTCCCGGAAGCCCAGTGCCGGAAGACTACCGTTCCCGGCATGCCATGCCAGGCAACATGTCCGCCCGGAAGCCCAGTGCCGGAAGACTACCGTTCCCGGCATGCCATGCCAGGCAACATGGCCGCCCGGAAGCCCAGTGCCGGAAGACTACTGCTCCCGGCATGCCGCGCCGAAAGCTACGGCTCCCCGCATTCCCGCACCCCAACTCCCGCCCCCCACCCGCAGCGCTGGGGCACCTTTGACCCTCGGCACATTCCGTTCCTTTCCGTCCCGCCCCCCTTCCCCTTCCCCCCGGAAACCGCCGCAGAGCCCCGAGCGCGGCCCCGCCAGCCCCACCACCGGCCCGGGGCTCCCCCGACACCCCCGCGACCGGCCCCGCCTCAGCTCCGACACTGCCCCCGCCCCTCCACGACCCTCCCGGGGCCTCCCCCTGCGATCCCGCCTCCCCCCGCTCCCCGACACGCTCCCGAGCTGACACAGGAGACACCCCCCCCCCCCCCCCGACCGCGCAGTAAACCGCACCACAGCCCCGGCGCACCCCCTTGCTCCCCCCGCCTCCGTGGCCCCGGGACGCTCCCAGCCGCCGGGACCCCCGGCGCATGCGGGACCCGCAGCCTGCAGCACGCCTCCCCCGGCCCCGCTCACCTCCTCCGCGGGGCGGCTGCCGTGCTCCACGGCAGCTCCGCTGCCCAGCTCCTGCCCCAGCGCCAGCTCCCCCCAACTGCGGCCCCAGCCCCCAAATGTGGGCCTGCCCTTGCCATCAGCCCCACCTGGGGCCTGTCCTGCCACCCAGCTCCCCCTGGCACTCATCGCAGCCCCAGGGCCCGCAGCTGTGGTCCTGCAGGAACTGGGCAGGGGGCCTGGCCATCAGCCCCTTCAGGGACAGCAGGGGCTGCCAGGGCAGCAGAGGCACCCCCACTCTCCTGACAGCAGCTTGCTGAGAGCTGAAGGGAGAGCCCTGCCTGGGGTGTGGAGTGCGGAAAGGGGAGTATGCGGAGCACAAGAGAACAAATCGAGAGCTCTGGGTGCAACACAAGGCCAAAAAAAAAAAAAAAAAAAAAAAAAAAAAAAAAAAACCAACCATAGAGCAAACAGAGTGACTCTGGGGGCACCAAAAGGAGGGCCCTGGGGCACACCCAGAAGCACCCAGAAAACTCCGGGACAGGAGAAAAAGCTAAACAGAGACCTCTGCGGCATGCCGCAAAACACACACGGGGCCCCGGGGCGCACCGAAAGGCACGCAGAGGGCTCGGGGGCAACCCAGAATGTGAACTGAGGGGTCCTGAGGGCATCAGAGGGCAAGTGCAGGGCTCTGGGGCAGACCAAAATACAGAGGAAGGGCCTTGGCGCACACCAGAGGGCTCACGAGGCACGCCGCAGGGCTCAACGCGGCTGACAGGATGGCGCCTGCAGGCTGCCCCAGGCACACGAGCGACACTGCGGAGTGCCAAAAGCAAAGCCGGGAGCGGTTCGGGGACCTCACGCAGCCCTGGAGGGGCTCTGGCTGCCCTCGCGATGAGGGGAAACACCCCCAAGAGCCCTGAGGGTCCAGGCAACGCAAGGGAAATTCCCCGCAGCTCTGGGAACAGCACCGGGCTCTCTGGCAAGCGCAGGCACTCCAAAGTACACGGGACTCGGGGACCAGCTCCCAGCCCCGGACACAACGCGTAACCTCCTCCCCCGGGCATCGTCTTCAGGCAAACCGCCCTGGAGCTCGGCACCAGCGTGCCTCCCCTTACCTGCGATACCCAAAGAGTCACCACCGCACCAGCGTCTGTCCGTCCGTCCGGGAAGGGTCAGCTCCTGCCCCTGCCCTCGACGTGGCAGGTGTCCGAGTAGCCGACAGCCTCCCCCCAATGCTTTTTCCTTCGGGGCTAGGATTCAGCTCGGAGAGCTGAGAGGAAAATGCCTGATCCCGCCTGCCTGCACTTCTGCCCTAGCCCAGGCCAGAGCCCCTCAGGTTACTTAGTCCTCAGCGCTGCCTCGGGGAGGCCAAAATGACTGCTAACGGTCATCAGCGATACTTACCTTAGTTACCCGTGCCAGAACGCCTCCTCCTGCAGCAGTTCCTGGTGATATCGAGGGGCCGCTGCATTCTGGCTTCCTCGTTTCATCCCGTCCCTTCGGTATTAACCACAAGAAAACGCTTGTCCGTCTCTTCTCTTCGTCAGCATTTGCTGTCCTGGGTTCCATCTCTGTAAGGAAGCGATACACTCGCGTTTTACTTCCAGTGAAACACTTAGGTTTACGCATGATCTTTTTCTCTTTACCCTGTTTTCTTTTTTCCCCTTTTCTTTATTTTATTTTCTTCTTCTTTTCCTTAAGGGAAAGGTCTTAATACGGCACTTTGCGCCATACGTCACGGGGTAAGCAGTCTGGAAACGTTACACACAGCAATTAGGGCTAGGTTATTAGGCAGGCGGGCACGTCGCCTAATACCTACCTAACGCCATCTTCCACAAAACCTTATTTTTATTCCGCTTCAGTATTACTGTTACTGTTCTCAAACCCTCGCAGACGCGCACTTAACGGACAACTCTCTCAGTCTTTAACTATGTGGAAGAACGATAGCCCTCGATTTGCCTGTCTCCCTTTCACACCTATTACCTTTTCGAGACAGCTCCTAGCTTCCTCTTACGCTCGGACGCTGGCCTCACAGGCGACGACCAAAATGAACCACTGGATCCCCAGGTCTCGCTGCTTCTCTTCGAGACGTCCCCCTTCGGTGGGCTGCCCTGCCAAACAAACCAAAAAGACTGCCGAGGCCGCGAGGGTACCAGATTTTCAGACCGCTTCTCCCAGGCTTTCGGGGTGACTGACGTCACCGCTTCGCTTCACGTTACTCGCAGCTACCTTCGTCTATTACTTAGGGCTAAACCTGTTTCTGTTTGCAGAGGGGCTCGTTGCTTGTTTAAACTTGACATATAGTCCATAACCTGCTCTGCATGCTCCCTAGTCCCTTCTGCTTTCGCAACACTTGTGGTAATTCGAGGCGGTAATTAAGAGTCCCCATTGTCCCATAGGCTGGAGCGAGACATTGCTGCTGCTCTGAGGAGGTGCCTAAAAGCCACGCTGTTTTCGCTAGCATCACTGGGGCTTCCCAGAGCCCATCGGTGTTCTCTTTGGCTTTTCCCGAGCCTTTTAGGTTTTTTAGGCTATTCCTTAGCCCGCCATTTTAGGGCAATGTTCTCCTTAAGCACTGCGCACAGCACGATTATCCCAGATCAGCCACATCGTGCACATACAGAGGCTTCTCAGAGGCGGCTCAGAAGAAAAGAGAGAAAAATCTCTTTGTCATCTGCGCATCCACCCGTCAACACTCTTCACCAGGAAGTGCTCTAAGTTCCTGTTTCTCTAAAGCGGGACCGAGTCGAGGCGGAGACGCAGATCGCACCCCATCTTTGTTAGAACGCCTCACTGCTGCGGGCACTGGGTCTGGCAGCAGTCTGAGGAATGTTTGGGGCCTTGCACAGAGTGCAGGGGAAGGTCTGGAGTCAGTGACAATGTTGCGGCAGGGCTCGGAGGCGTTTTGGGGCCTGTGGGGGCGTTGGGGCAGGATTTGTGGGTGGTTTAATGGCTTTGGGGGGGCTGGTTGCAGGAAGGGAGGGACTCTGCGGGGCCCTCAGGGCAGGGGTGCCATCCCAGATGCATAGGGAGCGCACAGGGGTGCCCTACGTGGCTCTCAGCTCGGCGGCAGGAGCCACCGGTCTCCCACTCCACCAGACAGGGGAGCGGGGCGGGGGGGGGGGGGGTGAGGGGAGAGGAGGTGGAGGGATCTATGAGCTCGCAGAGAACACCAGAGGAGGCAGCAGGGAACTCACCAAGGGCCCCGCATCCCAGAAGAGCTGCGAAGGACCCCGCGTCCCAGACGAGGCTGCCGTGCCGCTGCTGGAGACATCCAGACCCCCGCGCAGACACCCCCCGTACACACTCCTCCAGGCTGCGTCCGCAGGGGCGAGCGCACGACCCGGCCCGCGCTGGGGAGGAACCGGGGCCCTGCAAGCGACACACGCAAAAGGGAGAGTCAGAGCCGCGCTCCGGCAGACCCGGCGCCGCGCAGACCCGGCGCGGCGCGGCGCCGCGCCCGACTCCCCCCCCCCCCCCGCCCCGCCGCCTCCACGCAGCGACGGCCCCGGCTGGCAGGACACAGCCCGACACCCGCGGCCACCCGAAGGCACACGCTCGCCTCACCTCGGCCCCCACATGCTCGACTCCAGGCCCGCCTCTGCCCTCGCCCGCCGCCGTCTAGCGAAACACCCGCCCTGCTCGCCGCCATTTTGCCCGCCGCCGCACCGCGCGTGCGCCGGCCGCCCAGGCTCGCGAAGCCGCACCGCGCGTGCGCCGCCCAGGACCGCGCGGAGGGGCGGGGGAGCGGGAGCGCGAGGGCGGGGGGGGGCGGAGCGCGAGGGGCGGGGGAGCGAGCCGAGGGGCGGGGGGAGCGCAGCGCGAGGGGCGGGGAGCGCAGCGCGAGGGGCGGGGGGAGCGCAGCGCGAGGGGCGGGGGGAGCGCGCGCGAGGGCGGGGGGAGCGCAGCGCGAGGGGCGGGGGGAGCGCAGCGCGAGGGGCGGGGGGAGCGCAGCGCGAGGGGCGGGGGAGCGCAGCGCGAGGGGCGGGGGGGAGCGCAGCGCGAGGGGCGGGGGGAGCGCAGCGCGAGGCAGCCCAGACCCGCAATGGCCCCACCCTCGCGTGGTCGCAGCGCCGCGCTGCAGCCGGCCGGCTCCCGCGCGCCAACCGCAGCCCGCCGCGCCACCCCGGCGCTCAGGCCGAGCAGCGAGCGCCCCGAGGCTGCTCTGCCCGCGCCCGAGAGAGCGGCGGGGATCAGCGAGCAGGCGCTGGGGCTGCCCCGGGGAGAGAGCGCCGCGGAGCAGCTCCGAGACGGCACTGCCCGTCCCCGCGCCCCCAGGAAGCACCGAGAAGGAAAAGCCCTCTCGGGAAAAGCGCTCCCGGTCCGTGAGCACCGGGCAGGGGGCACGAGCGCGGCCCCTGCGCTTACCGTTACCGACAGAGCGCAGAGTAGCGGCGAACACGGCGACCGGCAGCGCGCACGTGTGCGCCGGCTGCCCGCAACGGTCTCCGTACGCAGCGGTGGCCGCCGGCGGCTGCAGTGCTGCCTTGTCGACACGCGAGGGCAGCCGTGAGCGCGCCGGAACGCAATGCGCATGCGCGCCCCCCCTCCCGCGTGCAGTGCCGCCTTTCAGACACGCGGGGGCAGCAAGGAGCAGGGCGCAGCGCTTTCCTGCCCCCCTTGCAAAATACTCGCTAGGCAAAAGTGGCTTGGGCTCCTCCCGAACGCTTACCTGGCTTCATTACTGCAGCTATTAGGAACCGAAGTGCATAGCCTTCTAGCAAAGGGAACGACCGTCTTTTCAAAACTTCCCCTGACTCCCCAGAATTGTCACTGCCTTGCATCAGCAGCCAGCTTCTTCCAACCCAGCCGCAAGAAACATTTTGCCTTCCCAGCAGAACTTTCTGCTCCCCGGGGGGGGTCCAAAGGAAACCCGTCACTCACTACTGTCTGTCAAAACGTACCGGAAGCCCTCAAATACAGGACAAGACGCCTTCTCTAAGGAAGCTGACTACTAGGTCTGCTTCACAGCAGCTTTTCCCCAGTATCAGGGTCCACTCAATAAGCAAAATAGCACGAGAAATGTTTTAATCCGCTCCAAGTGCTTTCGTATAAGAGAACAACATCAAAATGAGGTATTATTGCATTTAGTCTCCACTACACGTGCTACCCCAGCGCCACGGACTTGCTTTAAAGCATCAGTGACGTACGCGGTCTGGCAGTAATAAATATTCACAGAATGAATACGCACTCGATCGAGTACGGGTGTTCATGAAAAGCTTTGCCAGTGCGTCGCTAGGTAACAAACCTAGACAAGCAGCTATTTGCCCTGATCCTTCGGCTTACATTTTTTCTGCCGGATGTAGTCAAACGTACCTGAACGCAGTGGCCTTGCGAGGCAGTGACACGGTGTCCGTGGGGTGGCCGTTCCAGGGTCTCTCGGGCTGTTCCAGGGTCCTCGGACGGCAACGGTGCTGGTCGACTTTCCCTTGTGCTGCACAGCAGGACAGCTCCGCACCGTGCCCTCCCAGCACCGCCACTCCTCCCAGCAGCTGCCTAACCGGCCCCAATCCTGAGCAAAGCTATGACCCCCAGGAGCCCGCAGCGCCCTCCTACTCTCCCCGCCCTCCCCGTTTCCAAGAGGGACAGCCCCAGCCCCCGGGGACAACCCTGCCTGGTCACGCTGCTGTCCGAAAAGCGGATTCGTTGCCCGCTGTGCACTAAGCCAATAATGACACGCTCAGGAGAGACATTTGCTTATTTATTTCAGAGTTGTGCAAGCCTGGCTGCTCGGTGTTTTCCCCACAAACCAAGCGCAACTCCCCCCCCCCCCCCCTCCCCGGCTTTCCAAGTAGCATTTACACAACTTGCAAGGTTTGCAACTTTCCCTCTTACACCGGTTGGTTAGTGATTTACATACAATTCTAATATTGCTTACACACCATTTTAAAACTACGCATGCTCAGGGGAGGGGTCTTCACCCGGGCGCGGGTCTTTCTGACCTATGGGCGTGATTTTCTTGTATTAGAATGAGGACAGTTCAGTTAGGGGATACCTCGAATTCCTTTGCTAAATTGGCAACGTCTACATAGAAAACAAAACATTTTGATTTACTGTTTCTTTAAGGCTTTAGCACTTCTAGCATGGCCTTGATTAAAGAATTATTTCCTCCCGAGACAGAGAGACAGAGAGACAGAGAGACAGAGAGACAGAGATTCTCCTCATCTGCCTAGTTGAAACAGCAGGAACACTCCTTCTGAGCTTCCAAGGTTGTCTTGCAACACCATCGGAGATGGAAAACGCTTCCTGCCCTGTACCGGGGAAAGACAGGGACATTCCACTGTCCCCCGTGACCTGTGGGGACTCAGGCGTGAGTGACACACGTCCAGTAAGGAACAGACCCAGCGGGCCACTGCTGCAGGGCTGAGAAGGCACCGGCCCCTGGCACTACAGCTCCTGGCCTGCCACATGGCCGGCTGCTGGGAACCCCGCTGGCAGGGACCTGCCGCCCCCCCCGGGGCCACCTCGAGAGGCGCAGCATGGTCACCCAGTAGCCCCCACTGTAGTGAGAAGACTACACCTCCCAGCATACCGTGCACGCGAAAATGGCGTCCCGGAAGCCCAGTGCCGGAAGACTACCGTTCCCGGCATGCCATGCCAGGCAACATGTCCGCCCGGAAGCCCAGTGCCGGAAGACTACCGTTCCCGGCATGCCATGCCAGGCAACATGGCCGCCCGGAAGCCCAGTGCCGGAAGACTACTGCTCCCGGCATGCCGCGCCGAAAGCTACGGCTCCCCGCATTCCCGCACCCCAACTCCCGCCCCCCACCCGCAGCGCTGGGGCACCTTTGACCCTCGGCACATTCCGTTCCTTTCCGTCCCGCCCCCCTTCCCCTTCCCCCCTGTCCCCCCGGAAACCGCCGCAGAGCCCCGAGCGCGGCCCCGCCAGCCCCACCACCGGCCCGGGGCTCCCCCGACACCCCCGCGACCGGCCCCGCCTCAGCTCCGACACTGCCCCCGCCCCTCCACGACCCTCCCGGGGCCTCCCCCTGCGATCCCGCCTCCCCCCGCTCCCCGACACGCTCCCGAGCTGACACAGGAGACACCCCCCCCCCCCCCGACCGCGCAGTAAACCGCACCACAGCCCCGGCGCACCCCCTTGCTCCCCCCGCCTCCGTGGCCCCGGGACGCTCCCAGCCGCCGGGACCCCCGGCGCATGCGGGACCCGCAGCCTGCAGCACGCCTCCCCCGGCCCCGCTCACCTCCTCCGCGGGGCGGCTGCCGTGCTCCACGGCAGCTCCGCTGCCCAGCTCCTGCCCCAGCGCCAGCTCCCCCCAACTGCGGCCCCAGCCCCCAAATGTGGGCCTGCCCTTGCCATCAGCCCCACCTGGGGCCTGTCCTGCCACCCAGCTCCCCCTGGCACTCATCGCAGCCCCAGGGCCCGCAGCTGTGGTCCTGCAGGAACTGGGCAGGGGGCCTGGCCATCAGCCCCTTCAGGGACAGCAGGGGCTGCCAGGGCAGCAGAGGCACCCCCACTCTCCTGACAGCAGCTTGCTGAGAGCTGAAGGGAGAGCCCTGCCTGGGGTGTGGAGTGCGGAAAGGGGAGTATGCGGAGCACAAGAGAACAAATCGAGAGCTCTGGGTGCAACACAAGGCCAAAAAAAAAAAAAAAAAAAAAAAAAAAAAAAAAAAAACCAACCATAGAGCAAACAGAGTGACTCTGGGGGCACCAAAAGGAGGGCCCTGGGGCACACCCAGAAGCACCCAGAAAACTCCGGGACAGGAGAAAAAGCTAAACAGAGACCTCTGCGGCATGCCGCAAAACACACACGGGGCCCCGGGGCGCACCGAAAGGCACGCAGAGGGCTCGGGGGCAACCCAGAATGTGAACTGAGGGGTCCTGAGGGCATCAGAGGGCAAGTGCAGGGCTCTGGGGCAGACCAAAATACAAAATACAGAGGAAGGGCCTTGGCGCACACCAGAGGGCTCACGAGGCACGCCGCAGGGCTCAACGCGGCTGACAGGATGGCGCCTGCAGGCTGCCCCAGGCACACGAGCGACACTGCGGAGTGCCAAAAGCAAAGCCGGGAGCGGTTCGGGGACCTCACGCAGCCCTGGAGGGGCTCTGGCTGCCCTCGCGATGAGGGGAAACACCCCCAAGAGCCCTGAGGGTCCAGGCAACGCAAGGGAAATTCCCCGCAGCTCTGGGAACAGCACCGGGCTCTCTGGCAAGCGCAGGCACTCCAAAGTACACGGGACTCGGGGACCAGCTCCCAGCCCCGGACACAACGCGTAACCTCCTCCCCCGGGCATCGTCTTCAGGCAAACCGCCCTGGAGCTCGGCACCAGCGTGCCTCCCCTTACCTGCGATACCCAAAGAGTCACCACCGCACCAGCGTCTGTCCGTCCGTCCGGGAAGGGTCAGCTCCTGCCCCTGCCCTCGACGTGGCAGGTGTCCGAGTAGCCGACAGCCTCCCCCCAATGCTTTTTCCTTCGGGGCTAGGATTCAGCTCGGAGAGCTGAGAGGAAAATGCCTGATCCCGCCTGCCTGCACTTCTGCCCTAGCCCAGGCCAGAGCCCCTCAGGTTACTTAGTCCTCAGCGCTGCCTCGGGGAGGCCAAAATGACTGCTAACGGTCATCAGCGATACTTACCTTAGTTACCCGTGCCAGAACGCCTCCTCCTGCAGCAGTTCCTGGTGATATCGAGGGGCCGCTGCATTCTGGCTTCCTCGTTTCATCCCGTCCCTTCGGTATTAACCACAAGAAAACGCTTGTCCGTCTCTTCTCTTCGTCAGCATTTGCTGTCCTGGGTTCCATCTCTGTAAGGAAGCGATACACTCGCGTTTTACTTCCAGTGAAACACTTAGGTTTACGCATGATCTTTTTCTCTTTACCCTGTTTTCTTTTTTCCCCTTTTCTTTATTTTATTTTCTTCTTCTTTTCCTTAAGGGAAAGGTCTTAATACGGCACTTTGCGCCATACGTCACGGGGTAAGCAGTCTGGAAACGTTACACACAGCAATTAGGGCTAGGTTATTAGGCAGGCGGGCACGTCGCCTAATACCTACCTAACGCCATCTTCCACAAAACCTTATTTTTATTCCGCTTCAGTATTACTGTTACTGTTCTCAAACCCTCGCAGACGCGCACTTAACGGACAACTCTCTCAGTCTTTAACTATGTGGAAGAACGATAGCCCTCGATTTGCCTGTCTCCCTTTCACACCTATTACCTTTTCGAGACAGCTCCTAGCTTCCTCTTACGCTCGGACGCTGGCCTCACAGGCGACGACCAAAATGAACCACTGGATCCCCAGGTCTCGCTGCTTCTCTTCGAGACGTCCCCCTTCGGTGGGCTGCCCTGCCAAACAAACCAAAAAGACTGCCGAGGCCGCGAGGGTACCAGATTTTCAGACCGCTTCTCCCAGGCTTTCGGGGTGACTGACGTCACCGCTTCGCTTCACGTTACTCGCAGCTACCTTCGTCTATTACTTAGGGCTAAACCTGTTTCTGTTTGCAGAGGGGCTCGTTGCTTGTTTAAACTTGACATATAGTCCATAACCTGCTCTGCATGCTCCCTAGTCCCTTCTGCTTTCGCAACACTTGTGGTAATTCGAGGCGGTAATTAAGAGTCCCCATTGTCCCATAGGCTGGAGCGAGACATTGCTGCTGCTCTGAGGAGGTGCCTAAAAGCCACGCTGTTTTCGCTAGCATCACTGGGGCTTCCCAGAGCCCATCGGTGTTCTCTTTGGCTTTTCCCGAGCCTTTTAGGTTTTTTAGGCTATTCCTTAGCCCGCCATTTTAGGGCAATGTTCTCCTTAAGCACTGCGCACAGCACGATTATCCCAGATCAGCCACATCGTGCACATACAGAGGCTTCTCAGAGGCGGCTCAGAAGAAAAGAGAGAAAAATCTCTTTGTCATCTGCGCATCCACCCGTCAACACTCTTCACCAGGAAGTGCTCTAAGTTCCTGTTTCTCTAAAGCGGGACCGAGTCGAGGCGGAGACGCAGATCGCACCCCATCTTTGTTAGAACGCCTCACTGCTGCGGGCACTGGGTCTGGCAGCAGTCTGAGGAATGTTTGGGGC
This sequence comes from Dromaius novaehollandiae, assembly GCF_036370855.1. Taxonomy (NCBI): domain Eukaryota; kingdom Metazoa; phylum Chordata; class Aves; order Casuariiformes; family Dromaiidae; genus Dromaius; species Dromaius novaehollandiae. The sequence continues at coordinate 413,856 of NW_026991408.1, read as the reverse complement.
CTTGCACAGAGTGCAGGGGAAGGTCTGGAGTCAGTGACAATGTTGCGGCAGGGCTCGGAGGCGTTTTGGGGCCTGTGGGGGCGTTGGGGCAGGATTTGTGGGTGGTTTAATGGCTTTGGGGGGGCTGGTTGCAGGAAGGGAGGGACTCTGCGGGGCCCTCAGGGCAGGGGTGCCATCCCAGATGCATAGGGAGCGCACAGGGGTGCCCTACGTGGCTCTCAGCTCGGCGGCAGGAGCCACCGGTCTCCCACTCCACCAGACAGGGGAGCGGGGCGGGGGGGGGGGGGGTGAGGGGAGAGGAGGTGGAGGGATCTATGAGCTCGCAGAGAACACCAGAGGAGGCAGCAGGGAACTCACCAAGGGCCCCGCATCCCAGAAGAGCTGCGAAGGACCCCGCGTCCCAGACGAGGCTGCCGTGCCGCTGCTGGAGACATCCAGACCCCCGCGCAGACACCCCCCGTACACACTCCTCCAGGCTGCGTCCGCAGGGGCGAGCGCACGACCCGGCCCGCGCTGGGGAGGAACCGGGGCCCTGCAAGCGACACACGCAAAAGGGAGAGTCAGAGCCGCGCTCCGGCAGACCCGGCGCCGCGCAGACCCGGCGCGGCGCGGCGCCGCGCCCGACTCCCCCCCCCCCCCCCCCGCCCCGCCGCCTCCACGCAGCGACGGCCCCGGCTGGCAGGACACAGCCCGACACCCGCGGCCACCCGAAGGCACACGCTCGCCTCACCTCGGCCCCCACATGCTCGACTCCAGGCCGCCTCTGCCCTCGCCCGCCGCCGTCTAGCGAAAACACCCGCCCTGCTCGCCGCCATTTTGCCCGCCGCCGCACCGCGCGTGCGCCGGCCGCCCAGGGCTCGCGAAGCCGCACCGCGCGTGCGCCGCCCAGGACCGCGCGGGAGGGGCGGGGGAGCGGAGCGCGAGGGGCGGGGGGGAGCGCGAGGGGCGGGGGGAGCGGAGCGCGAGGGGCGGGGGGAGCGGAGCGCGAGGGGCGGGGGGAGCGGAGCGCGAGGGGCGGGGGGGAGCGCAGCGCGAGGGGCGGGGGGGAGCGGAGCGCGAGGGGCGGGGGGAGCGCAGCGCGAGGGGCGGGGGGGAGCGCAGCGCGAGGGGCGGGGGGGAGCGGAGCGCGAGGGGCGGGGGGAGCGCAGCGCGAGGGGCGGGGGGAGCGCAGCGCGAGGGGCGGGGGGAGCGCAGCGCGAGGGGCGGGGGGAGCGCAGCGCGAGGGGCGGGGGGGAGCGCAGCGCGAGGGGCGGGGGGAGCGCAGCGCGAGGCAGCCCAGACCCGCAATGGCCCCACCCTCGCGTGGTCGCAGCGCCGCGCTGCAGCCGGCCGGCTCCCGCGCGCCAACCGCAGCCCGCCGCGCCACCCCGGCGCTCAGGCCGAGCAGCGAGCGCCCCGAGGCTGCTCTGCCCGCGCCCGAGAGAGCGGCGGGGATCAGCGAGCAGGCGCTGGGGCTGCCCCGGGGAGAGAGCGCCGCGGAGCAGCTCCGAGACGGCACTGCCCGTCCCCGCGCCCCCAGGAAGCACCGAGAAGGAAAAGCCCTCTCGGGAAAAGCGCTCCCGGTCCGTGAGCACCGGGCAGGGGGCACGAGCGCGGCCCCTGCGCTTACCGTTACCGACAGAGCGCAGAGTAGCGGCGAACACGGCGACCGGCAGCGCGCACGTGTGCGCCGGCTGCCCGCAACGGTCTCCGTACGCAGCGGTGGCCGCCGGCGGCTGCAGTGCTGCCTTGTCGACACGCGAGGGCAGCCGTGAGCGCGCCGGAACGCAATGCGCATGCGCGCCCCCCCTCCCGCGTGCAGTGCCGCCTTTCAGACACGCGGGGGCAGCAAGGAGCAGGGCGCAGCGCTTTCCTGCCCCCCTTGCAAAATACTCGCTAGGCAAAAGTGGCTTGGGCTCCTCCCGAACGCTTACCTGGCTTCATTACTGCAGCTATTAGGAACCGAAGTGCATAGCCTTCTAGCAAAGGGAACGACCGTCTTTTCAAAACTTCCCCTGACTCCCCAGAATTGTCACTGCCTTGCATCAGCAGCCAGCTTCTTCCAACCCAGCCGCAAGAAACATTTTGCCTTCCCGGCAGAACTTTCTGCTCCCCGGGGGGGGTCCAAAGGAAACCCGTCACTCACTACTGTCTGTCAAAACGTACCGGAAGCCCTCAAATACAGGACAAGACGCCTTCTCTAAGGAAGCTGACTACTAGGTCTGCTTCACAGCAGCTTTTCCCCAGTATCAGGGTCCACTCAATAAGCAAAATAGCACGAGAAATGTTTTAATCCGCTCCAAGTGCTTTCGTATAAGAGAACAACATCAAAATGAGGTATTATTGCATTTAGTCTCCACTACACGTGCTACCCCAGCGCCACGGACTTGCTTTAAAGCATCAGTGACGTACGCGGTCTGGCAGTAATAAATATTCACAGAATGAATACGCACTCGATCGAGTACGGGTGTTCATGAAAAGCTTTGCCAGTGCGTCGCTAGGTAACAAACCTAGACAAGCAGCTATTTGCCCTGATCCTTCGGCTTACATTTTTTCTGCCGGATGTAGTCAAACGTACCTGAACGCAGTGGCCTTGCGAGGCAGTGACACGGTGTCCGTGGGGTGGCCGTTCCAGGGTCTCTCGGGCTGTTCCAGGGTCCTCGGACGGCAACGGTGCTGGTCGACTTTCCCTTGTGCTGCACAGCAGGACAGCTCCGCACCGTGCCCTCCCAGCACCGCCACTCCTCCCAGCAGCTGCCTAACCGGCCCCAATCCTGAGCAAAGCTATGACCCCCAGGAGCCCGCAGCGCCCTCCTACTCTCCCCGCCCTCCCCATTTCCAAGAGGGACAGCCCCAGCCCCCGGGGACAACCCTGCCTGGTCACGCTGCTGTCCGAAAAGCGGATTCGTTGCCCGCTGTGCACTAAGCCAATAATGACACGCTCAGGAGAGACATTTGCTTATTTATTTCAGAGTTGTGCAAGCCTGGCTGCTCGGTGTTTTCCCCACAAACCAAGCGCAACTCCCCCCCCCCCCCCCCCGGCTTTCCAAGTAGCATTTACACAACTTGCAAGGTTTGCAACTTTCCCTCTTACACCGGTTGGTTAGTGATTTACATACAATTCTAATATTGCTTACACACCATTTTAAAACTACGCATGCTCAGGGGAGGGGTCTTCACCCGGGCGCGGGTCTTTCTGACCTATGGGCGTGATTTTCTTGTATTAGAATGAGGACAGTTCAGTTAGGGGATACCTCGAATTCCTTTGCTAAATTGGCAACGTCTACATAGAAAACAAAACATTTTGATTTACTGTTTCTTTAAGGCTTTAGCACTTCTAGCATGGCCTTGATTAAAGAATTATTTCCTCCCGAGACAGAGAGACAGAGAGACAGAGAGACAGAGAGACAGAGAGACAGAGAGACAGAGAGACAGAGAGACAGAGAGACAGAGAGACAGAGAGACAGAGAGACAGAGAGACAGAGAGACAGAGAGACAGAGATTCTCCTCATCTGCCTAGTTGAAACAGCAGGAACACTCCTTCTGAGCTTCCAAGGTTGTCTTGCAACACCATCGGAGATGGAAAACGCTTCCTGCCCTGTACCGGGGAAAGACAGGGACATTCCACTGTCCCCCGTGACCTGTGGGGACTCAGGCGTGAGTGACACACGTCCAGTAAGGAACAGACCCAGCGGGCCACTGCTGCAGGGCTGAGAAGGCACCGGCCCCTGGCACTACAGCTCCTGGCCTGCCACATGGCCGGCTGCTGGGAACCCCGCTGGCAGGGACCTGCCGCCCCCCCCGGGGCCACCTCGAGAGGCGCAGCATGGTCACCCAGTAGCCCCCACTGTAGTGAGAAGACTACACCTCCCAGCATACCGTGCACGCGAAAATGGCGTCCCGGAAGCCCAGTGCCGGAAGACTACCGTTCCCGGCATGCCATGCCAGGCAACATGTCCGCCCGGAAGCCCAGTGCCGGAAGACTACCGTTCCCGGCATGCCATGCCAGGCAACATGGCCGCCCGGAAGCCCAGTGCCGGAAGACTACTGCTCCCGGCATGCCGCGCCGAAAGCTACGGCTCCCCGCATTCCCGCACCCCAACTCCCGCCCCCCACCCGCAGCGCTGGGGCACCTTTGACCCTCGGCACATTCCGTTCCTTTCCGTCCCGCCCCCCTTCCCCTTCCCCCCTGTCCCCCCGGAAACCGCCGCAGAGCCCCGAGCGCGGCCCCGCCAGCCCCACCACCGGCCCGGGGCTCCCCCGACACCCCCGCGACCGGCCCCGCCTCAGCTCCGACACTGCCCCCGCCCCTCCACGACCCTCCCGGGGCCTCCCCCTGCGATCCCGCCTCCCCCCGCTCCCCGACACGCTCCCGAGCTGACACAGGAGACACCCCCCCCCCCCCCCGACCGCGCAGTAAACCGCACCACAGCCCCGGCGCACCCCCTTGCTCCCCCCGCCTCCGTGGCCCCGGGACGCTCCCAGCCGCCGGGACCCCCGGCGCATGCGGGACCCGCAGCCTGCAGCACGCCTCCCCCGGCCCCGCTCACCTCCTCCGCGGGGCGGCTGCCGTGCTCCACGGCAGCTCCGCTGCCCAGCTCCTGCCCCAGCGCCAGCTCCCCCCAACTGCGGCCCCAGCCCCCAAATGTGGGCCTGCCCTTGCCATCAGCCCCACCTGGGGCCTGTCCTGCCACCCAGCTCCCCCTGGCACTCATCGCAGCCCCAGGGCCCGCAGCTGTGGTCCTGCAGGAACTGGGCAGGGGGCCTGGCCATCAGCCCCTTCAGGGACAGCAGGGGCTGCCAGGGCAGCAGAGGCACCCCCACTCTCCTGACAGCAGCTTGCTGAGAGCTGAAGGGAGAGCCCTGCCTGGGGTGTGGAGTGCGGAAAGGGGAGTATGCGGAGCACAAGAGAACAAATCGAGAGCTCTGGGTGCAACACAAGGCCAAAAAAAAAAAAAAAAAAAAAAAAAAAAAAAAAAACCAACCATAGAGCAAACAGAGTGACTCTGGGGGCACCAAAAGGAGGGCCCTGGGGCACACCCAGAAGCACCCAGAAAACTCCGGGACAGGAGAAAAAGCTAAACAGAGACCTCTGCGGCATGCCGCAAAACACACACGGGGCCCCGGGGCGCACCGAAAGGCACGCAGAGGGCTCGGGGGCAACCCAGAATGTGAACTGAGGGGTCCTGAGGGCATCAGAGGGCAAGTGCAGGGCTCTGGGGCAGACCAAAATACAGAGGAAGGGCCTTGGCGCACACCAGAGGGCTCACGAGGCACGCCGCAGGGCTCAACGCGGCTGACAGGATGGCGCCTGCAGGCTGCCCCAGGCACACGAGCGACACTGCGGAGTGCCAAAAGCAAAGCCGGGAGCGGTTCGGGGACCTCACGCAGCCCTGGAGGGGCTCTGGCTGCCCTCGCGATGAGGGGAAACACCCCCAAGAGCCCTGAGGGTCCAGGCAACGCAAGGGAAATTCCCCGCAGCTCTGGGAACAGCACCGGGCTCTCTGGCAAGCGCAGGCACTCCAAAGTACACGGGACTCGGGGACCAGCTCCCAGCCCCGGACACAACGCGTAACCTCCTCCCCCGGGCATCGTCTTCAGGCAAACCGCCCTGGAGCTCGGCACCAGCGTGCCTCCCCTTACCTGCGATACCCAAAGAGTCACCACCGCACCAGCGTCTGTCCGTCCGTCCGGGAAGGGTCAGCTCCTGCCCCTGCCCTCGACGTGGCAGGTGTCCGAGTAGCCGACAGCCTCCCCCCAATGCTTTTTCCTTCGGGGCTAGGATTCAGCTCGGAGAGCTGAGAGGAAAATGCCTGATCCCGCCTGCCTGCACTTCTGCCCTAGCCCAGGCCAGAGCCCCTCAGGTTACTTAGTCCTCAGCGCTGCCTCGGGGAGGCCAAAATGACTGCTAACGGTCATCAGCGATACTTACCTTAGTTACCCGTGCCAGAACGCCTCCTCCTGCAGCAGTTCCTGGTGATATCGAGGGGCCGCTGCATTCTGGCTTCCTCGTTTCATCCCGTCCCTTCGGTATTAACCACAAGAAAACGCTTGTCCGTCTCTTCTCTTCGTCAGCATTTGCTGTCCTGGGTTCCATCTCTGTAAGGAAGCGATACACTCGCGTTTTACTTCCAGTGAAACACTTAGGTTTACGCATGATCTTTTTCTCTTTACCCTGTTTTCTTTTTTCCCCTTTTCTTTATTTTATTTTCTTCTTCTTTTCCTTAAGGGAAAGGTCTTAATACGGCACTTTGCGCCATACGTCACGGGGTAAGCAGTCTGGAAACGTTACACACAGCAATTAGGGCTAGGTTATTAGGCAGGCGGGCACGTCGCCTAATACCTACCTAACGCCATCTTCCACAAAACCTTATTTTTATTCCGCTTCAGTATTACTGTTACTGTTCTCAAACCCTCGCAGACGCGCACTTAACGGACAACTCTCTCAGTCTTTAACTATGTGGAAGAACGATAGCCCTCGATTTGCCTGTCTCCCTTTCACACCTATTACCTTTTCGAGACAGCTCCTAGCTTCCTCTTACGCTCGGACGCTGGCCTCACAGGCGACGACCAAAATGAACCACTGGATCCCCAGGTCTCGCTGCTTCTCTTCGAGACGTCCCCCTTCGGTGGGCTGCCCTGCCAAACAAACCAAAAAGACTGCCGAGGCCGCGAGGGTACCAGATTTTCAGACCGCTTCTCCCAGGCTTTCGGGGTGACTGACGTCACCGCTTCGCTTCACGTTACTCGCAGCTACCTTCGTCTATTACTTAGGGCTAAACCTGTTTCTATTTGCAGAGGGGCTCGTTGCTTGTTTAAACTTGACATATAGTCCATAACCTGCTCTGCATGCTCCCTAGTCCCTTCTGCTTTCGCAACACTTGTGGTAATTCGAGGCGGTAATTAAGAGTCCCCATTGTCCCATAGGCTGGAGCGAGACATTGCTGCTGCTCTGAGGAGGTGCCTAAAAGCCACGCTGTTTTCGCTAGCATCACTGGGGCTTCCCAGAGCCCATCGGTGTTCTCTTTGGCTTTTCCCGAGCCTTTTAGGTTTTTTAGGCTATTCCTTAGCCCGCCATTTTAGGGCAATGTTCTCCTTAAGCACTGCGCACAGCACGATTATCCCAGATCAGCCACATCGTGCACATACAGAGGCTTCTCAGAGGCGGCTCAGAAGAAAAGAGAGAAAAATCTCTTTGTCATCTGCGCATCCACCCGTCAACACTCTTCACCAGGAAGTGCTCTAAGTTCCTGTTTCTCTAAAGCGGGACCGAGTCGAGGCGGAGACGCAGATCGCACCCCATCTTTGTTAGAACGCCTCACTGCTGCGGGCACTGGGTCTGGCAGCAGTCTGAGGAATGTTTGGGGCCTTGCACAGAGTGCAGGGGAAGGTCTGGAGTCAGTGACAACGTTGCGGCAGGGCTCGGAGGCGTTTTGGGGCCTGTGGGGGCGTTGGGGCAGGATTTGTGGGTGGTTTAATGGCTTTGGGGGGGCTGGTTGCAGGAAGGGAGGGACTCTGCGGGGCCCTCAGGGCAGGGGTGCCATCCCAGATGCATAGGGAGCGCACAGGGGTGCCCTACGTGGCTCTCAGCTCGGCGGCAGGAGCCACCGGTCTCCCACTCCACCAGACAGGGGAGCGGGGCGGGGGGGGGGGGGGGTGAGGGGAGAGGAGGTGGAGGGATCTATGAGCTCGCAGAGAACACCAGAGGAGGCAGCAGGGAACTCACCAAGGGCCCCGCATCCCAGAAGAGCTGCGAAGGACCCCGCGTCCCAGACGAGGCTGCCGTGCCGCTGCTGGAGACATCCAGACCCCCGCGCAGACACCCCCCGTACACACTCCTCCAGGCTGCGTCCGCAGGGGCGAGCGCACGACCCGGCCCGCGCTGGGGAGGAACCGGGGCCCTGCAAGCGACACACGCAAAAGGGAGAGTCAGAGCCGCGCTCCGGCAGACCCGGCGCCGCGCAGACCCGGCGCGGCGCGGCGCCGCGCCCGACTCCCCCCCCCCCCCGCCCCGCCGCCTCCACGCAGCGACGGCCCCGGCTGGCAGGACACAGCCCGACACCCGCGGCCACCCGAAGGCACACGCTCGCCTCACCTCGGCCCCCACATGCTCGACTCCAGGCCGCCTCTGCCCTCGCCCGCCGCCGTCTAGCGAAAACACCCGCCCTGCTCGCCGCCATTTTGCCCGCCGCCGCACCGCGCGTGCGCCGGCCGCCCAGGGCTCGCGAAGCCGCACCGCGCGTGCGCCGCCCAGGACCGCGCGGGAGGGGCGGGGGAGCGGAGCGCGAGGGGCGGGGGGGAGCGCGAGGGGCGGGGGGAGCGGAGCGCGAGGGGCGGGGGGAGCGGAGCGCGAGGGGCGGGGGGAGCGGAGCGCGAGGGGCGGGGGGGAGCGCAGCGCGAGGGGCGGGGGGAGCGGAGCGCGAGGGGCGGGGGGAGCGCAGCGCGAGGGGCGGGGGGGAGCGCAGCGCGAGGGGCGGGGGGGAGCGCAGCGCGAGGGGCGGGGGGAGCGCAGCGCGAGGGGCGGGGGGAGCGCAGCGCGAGGGGCGGGGGGAGCGCAGCGCGAGGGGCGGGGGGAGCGCAGCGCGAGGGGCGGGGGGGAGCGCAGCGCGAGGGGCGGGGGGAGCGCAGCGCGAGGCAGCCCAGACCCGCAATGGCCCCACCCTCGCGTGGTCGCAGCGCCGCGCTGCAGCCGGCCGGCTCCCGCGCGCCAACCGCAGCCCGCCGCGCCACCCCGGCGCTCAGGCCGAGCAGCGAGCGCCCCGAGGCTGCTCTGCCCGCGCCCGAGAGAGCGGCGGGGATCAGCGAGCAGGCGCTGGGGCTGCCCCGGGGAGAGAGCGCCGCGGAGCAGCTCCGAGACGGCACTGCCCGTCCCCGCGCCCCCAGGAAGCACCGAGAAGGAAAAGCCCTCTCGGGAAAAGCGCTCCCGGTCCGTGAGCACCGGGCAGGGGGCACGAGCGCGGCCCCTGCGCTTACCGTTACCGACAGAGCGCAGAGTAGCGGCGAACACGGCGACCGGCAGCGCGCACGTGTGCGCCGGCTGCCCGCAACGGTCTCCGTACGCAGCGGTGGCCGCCGGCGGCTGCAGTGCTGCCTTGTCGACACGCGAGGGCAGCCGTGAGCGCGCCGGAACGCAATGCGCATGCGCGCCCCCCCTCCCGCGTGCAGTGCCGCCTTTCAGACACGCGGGGGCAGCAAGGAGCAGGGCGCAGCGCTTTCCTGCCCCCCTTGCAAAATACTCGCTAGGCAAAAGTGGCTTGGGCTCCTCCCGAACGCTTACCTGGCTTCATTACTGCAGCTATTAGGAACCGAAGTGCATAGCCTTCTAGCAAAGGGAACGACCGTCTTTTCAAAACTTCCCCTGACTCCCCAGAATTGTCACTGCCTTGCATCAGCAGCCAGCTTCTTCCAACCCAGCCGCAAGAAACATTTTGCCTTCCCGGCAGAACTTTCTGCTCCCCGGGGGGGGTCCAAAGGAAACCCGTCACTCACTACTGTCTGTCAAAACGTACCGGAAGCCCTCAAATACAGGACAAGACGCCTTCTCTAAGGAAGCTGACTACTAGGTCTGCTTCACAGCAGCTTTTCCCCAGTATCAGGGTCCACTCAATAAGCAAAATAGCACGAGAAATGTTTTAATCCGCTCCAAGTGCTTTCGTATAAGAGAACAACATCAAAATGAGGTATTATTGCATTTAGTCTCCACTACACGTGCTACCCCAGCGCCACGGACTTGCTTTAAAGCATCAGTGACGTACGCGGTCTGGCAGTAATAAATATTCACAGAATGAATACGCACTCGATCGAGTACGGGTGTTCATGAAAAGCTTTGCCAGTGCGTCGCTAGGTAACAAACCTAGACAAGCAGCTATTTGCCCTGATCCTTCGGCTTACATTTTTTCTGCCGGATGTAGTCAAACGTACCTGAACGCAGTGGCCTTGCGAGGCAGTGACACGGTGTCCGTGGGGTGGCCGTTCCAGGGTCTCTCGGGCTGTTCCAGGGTCCTCGGACGGCAACGGTGCTGGTCGACTTTCCCTTGTGCTGCACAGCAGGACAGCTCCGCACCGTGCCCTCCCAGCACCGCCACTCCTCCCAGCAGCTGCCTAACCGGCCCCAATCCTGAGCAAAGCTACGACCCCCAGGAGCCCGCAGCGCCCTCCTACTCTCCCCGCCCTCCCCGTTTCCAAGAGGGACAGCCCCAGCCCCCGGGGACAACCCTGCCTGGTCACGCTGCTGTCCGAAAAGCGGATTCGTTGCCCGCTGTGCACTAAGCCAATAATGACACGCTCAGGAGAGACATTTGCTTATTTATTTCAGAGTTGTGCAAGCCTGGCTGCTCGGTGTTTTCCCCACAAACCAAGCGCAACTCCCCCCCCCCCCCCCTCCCCGGCTTTCCAAGTAGCATTTACACAACTTGCAAGGTTTGCAACTTTCCCTCTTACACCGGTTGGTTAGTGATTTACATACAATTCTAATATTGCTTACACACCATTTTAAAACTACGCATGCTCAGGGGAGGGGTCTTCACCCGGGCGCGGGTCTTTCTGACCTATGGGCGTGATTTTCTTGTATTAGAATGAGGACAGTTCAGTTAGGGGATACCTCGAATTCCTTTGCTAAATTGGCAACGTCTACATAGAAAACAAAACATTTTGATTTACTGTTTCTTTAAGGCTTTAGCACTTCTAGCATGGCCTTGATTAAAGAATTATTTCCTCCCGAGACAGAGAGACAGAGAGACAGAGAGACAGAGATTCTCCTCATCTGCCTAGTTGAAACAGCAGGAACACTCCTTCTGAGCTTCCAAGGTTGTCTTGCAACACCATCGGAGATGGAAAACGCTTCCTGCCCTGTACCGGGGAAAGACAGGGACATTCCACTGTCCCCCGTGACCTGTGGGGACTCAGGCGTGAGTGACACACGTCCAGTAAGGAACAGACCCAGCGGGCCACTGCTGCAGGGCTGAGAAGGCACCGGCCCCTGGCACTACAGCTCCTGGCCTGCCACATGGCCGGCTGCTGGGAACCCCGCTGGCAGGGACCTGCCGCCCCCCCCGGGGCCACCTCGAGAGGCGCAGCATGGTCACCCAGTAGCCCCCACTGTAGTGAGAAGACTACACCTCCCAGCATACCGTGCACGCGAAAATGGCGTCCCGGAAGCCCAGTGCCGGAAGACTACCGTTCCCGGCATGCCATGCCAGGCAACATGTCCGCCCGGAAGCCCAGTGCCGGAAGACTACCGTTCCCGGCATGCCATGCCAGGCAACATGGCCGCCCGGAAGCCCAGTGCCGGAAGACTACTGCTCCCGGCATGCCGCGCCGAAAGCTACGGCTCCCCGCATTCCCGCACCCCAACTCCCGCCCCCCACCCGCAGCGCTGGGGCACCTTTGACCCTCGGCACATTCCGTTCCTTTCCGTCCCGCCCCCCTTCCCCTTCCCCCCTGTCCCCCCGGAAACCGCCGCAGAGCCCCGAGCGCGGCCCCGCCAGCCCCACCACCGGCCCGGGGCTCCCCCGACACCCCCGCGACCGGCCCCGCCTCAGCTCCGACACTGCCCCCGCCCCTCCACGACCCTCCCGGGGCCTCCCCCTGCGATCCCGCCTCCCCCCGCTCCCCGACACGCTCCCGAGCTGACACAGGAGACCCCCCCCCCCCCCCCCCGACCGCGCAGTAAACCGCACCACAGCCCCGGCGCACCCCCTTGCTCCCCCCGCCTCCGTGGCCCCGGGACGCTCCCAGCCGCCGGGACCCCCGGCGCATGCGGGACCCGCAGCCTGCAGCACGCCTCCCCCGGCCCCGCTCACCTCCTCCGCGGGGCGGCTGCCGTGCTCCACGGCAGCTCCGCTGCCCAGCTCCTGCCCCAGCGCCAGCTCCCCCCAACTGCGGCCCCAGCCCCCAAATGTGGGCCTGCCCTTGCCATCAGCCCCACCTGGGGCCTGTCCTGCCACCCAGCTCCCCCTGGCACTCATCGCAGCCCCAGGGCCCGCAGCTGTGGTCCTGCAGGAACTGGGCAGGGGGCCTGGCCATCAGCCCCTTCAGGGACAGCAGGGGCTGCCAGGGCAGCAGAGGCACCCCCACTCTCCTGACAGCAGCTTGCTGAGAGCTGAAGGGAGAGCCCTGCCTGGGGTGTGGAGTGCGGAAAGGGGAGTATGCGGAGCACAAGAGAACAAATCGAGAGCTCTGGGTGCAACACAAGGCCAAAAAAAAAAAAAAAAAAAAAAAAAAAAAAAAAAAAAAAAAAAAAAAAAAAACAACCAACCATAGAGCAAACAGAGTGACTCTGGGGGCACCAAAAGGAGGGCCCTGGGGCACACCCAGAAGCACCCAGAAAACTCCGGGACAGGAGAAAAAGCTAAACAGAGACCTCTGCGGCATGCCGCAAAACACACACGGGGCCCCGGGGCGCACCGAAAGGCACGCAGAGGGCTCGGGGGCAACCCAGAATGTGAACTGAGGGGTCCTGAGGGCATCAGAGGGCAAGTGCAGGGCTCTGGGGCAGACCAAAATACAGAGGAAGGGCCTTGGCGCACACCAGAGGGCTCACGAGGCACGCCGCAGGGCTCAACGCGGCTGACAGGATGGCGCCTGCAGGCTGCCCCAGGCACACGAGCGACACTGCGGAGTGCCAAAAGCAAAGCCGGGAGCGGTTCGGGGACCTCACGCAGCCCTGGAGGGGCTCTGGCTGCCCTCGCGATGAGGGGAAACACCCCCAAGAGCCCTGAGGGTCCAGGCAACGCAAGGGAAATTCCCCGCAGCTCTGGGAACAGCACCGGGCTCTCTGGCAAGCGCAGGCACTCCAAAGTACACGGGACTCGGGGACCAGCTCCCAGCCCCGGACACAACGCGTAACCTCCTCCCCCGGGCATCGTCTTCAGGCAAACCGCCCTGGAGCTCGGCACCAGCGTGCCTCCCCTTACCTGCGATACCCAAAGAGTCACCACCGCACCAGCGTCTGTCCGTCCGTCCGGGAAGGGTCAGCTCCTGCCCCTGCCCTCGACGTGGCAGGTGTCCGAGTAGCCGACAGCCTCCCCCCAATGCTTTTTCCTTCGGGGCTAGGATTCAGCTCGGAGAGCTGAGAGGAAAATGCCTGATCCCGCCTGCCTGCACTTCTGCCCTAGCCCAGGCCAGAGCCCCTCAGGTTACTTAGTCCTCAGCGCTGCCTCGGGGAGGCCAAAATGACTGCTAACGGTCATCAGCGATACTTACCTTAGTTACCCGTGCCAGAACGCCTCCTCCTGCAGCAGTTCCTGGTGATATCGAGGGGCCGCTGCATTCTGGCTTCCTCGTTTCATCCCGTCCCTTCGGTATTAACCACAAGAAAACGCTTGTCCGTCTCTTCTCTTCGTCAGCATTTGCTGTCCTGGGTTCCATCTCTGTAAGGAAGCGATACACTCGCGTTTTACTTCCAGTGAAACACTTAGGTTTACGCATGATCTTTTTCTCTTTACCCTGTTTTCTTTTTTCCCCTTTTCTTTATTTTATTTTCTTCTTCTTTTCCTTAAGGGAAAGGTCTTAATACGGCACTTTGCGCCATACGTCACGGGGTAAGCAGTCTGGAAACGTTACACACAGCAATTAGGGCTAGGTTATTAGGCAGGCGGGCACGTCGCCTAATACCTACCTAACGCCATCTTCCACAAAACCTTATTTTTATTCCGCTTCAGTATTACTGTTACTGTTCTCAAACCCTCGCAGACGCGCACTTAACGGACAACTCTCTCAGTCTTTAACTATGTGGAAGAACGATAGCCCTCGATTTGCCTGTCTCCCTTTCACACCTATTACCTTTTCGAGACAGCTCCTAGCTTCCTCTTACGCTCGGACGCTGGCCTCACAGGCGACGACCAAAATGAACCACTGGATCCCCAGGTCTCGCTGCTTCTCTTCGAGACGTCCCCCTTCGGTGGGCTGCCCTGCCAAACAAACCAAAAAGACTGCCGAGGCCGCGAGGGTACCAGATTTTCAGACCGCTTCTCCCAGGCTTTCGGGGTGACTGACGTCACCGCTTCGCTTCACGTTACTCGCAGCTACCTTCGTCTATTACTTAGGGCTAAACCTGTTTCTATTTGCAGAGGGGCTTGTTGCTTGTTTAAACTTGACATATAGTCCATAACCTGCTCTGCATGCTCCCTAGTCCCTTCTGCTTTCGCAACACTTGTGGTAATTCGAGGCGGTAATTAAGAGTCCTCATTGTCCCATAGGCTGGAGCGAGACATTGCTGCTGCTCTGAGGAGGTGCCTAAAAGCCACGCTGTTTTCGCTAGCATCACTGGGGCTTCCCAGAGCCCATCGGTGTTCTCTTTGGCTTTTCCCGAGCCTTTTAGGTTTTTTAGGCTATTCCTTAGCCCGCCATTTTAGGGCAATGTTCTCCTTAAGCACTGCGCACAGCACGATTATCCCAGATCAGCCACATCGTGCACATACAGAGGCTTCTCAGAGGCGGCTCAGAAGAAAAGAGAGAAAAATCTCTTTGTCATCTGCGCATCCACCCGTCAACACTCTTCACCAGGAAGTGCTCTAAGTTCCTGTTTCTCTAAAGCGGGACCGAGTCGAGGCGGAGACGCAGATCGCACCCCATCTTTGTTAGAACGCCTCACTGCTGCGGGCACTGGGTCTGGCAGCAGTCTGAGGAATGTTTGGGGCCTTGCACAGAGTGCAGGGGAAGGTCTGGAGTCAGTGACAACGTTGCGGCAGGGCTCGGAGGCGTTTTGGGGCCTGTGGGGGCGTTGGGGCAGGATTTGTGGGTGGTTTAATGGCTTTGGGGGGGCTGGTTGCAGGAAGGGAGGGACTCTGCGGGGCCCTCAGGGCAGGGGTGCCATCCCAGATGCATAGGGAGCGCACAGGGGTGCCCTACGTGGCTCTCAGCTCGGCGGCAGGAGCCACCGGTCTCCCACTCCACCAGACAGGGGAGCGGGGCGGGGGGGGGGGGGGTGAGGGGAGAGGAGGTGGAGGGATCTATGAGCTCGCAGAGAACACCAGAGGAGGCAGCAGGGAACTCACCAAGGGCCCCGCATCCCAGAAGAGCTGCGAAGGACCCCGCGTCCCAGACGAGGCTGCCGTGCCGCTGCTGGAGACATCCAGACCCCCGCGCAGACACCCCCCGTACACACTCCTCCAGGCTGCGTCCGCAGGGGCGAGCGCACGACCCGGCCCGCGCTGGGGAGGAACCGGGGCCCTGCAAGCGACACACGCAAAAGGGAGAGTCAGAGCCGCGCTCCGGCAGACCCGGCGCCGCGCAGACCCGGCGCGGCGCGGCGCCGCGCCCGACTCCCCCCCCCCCCCGCCCCGCCGCCTCCACGCAGCGACGGCCCCGGCTGGCAGGACACAGCCCGACACCCGCGGCCACCCGAAGGCACACGCTCGCCTCACCTCGGCCCCCACATGCTCGACTCCAGGCCGCCTCTGCCCTCGCCCGCCGCCGTCTAGCGAAAACACCCGCCCTGCTCGCCGCCATTTTGCCCGCCGCCGCACCGCGCGTGCGCCGGCCGCCCAGGGCTCGCGCCGCCGCACCGCGCGTGCGCCGCCCAGGACCGCGCGGGAGGGGCGGGGGAGCGGAGCGCGAGGGGCGGGGGGGAGCGCGAGGGGCGGGGGGAGCGGAGCGCGAGGGGCGGGGGGAGCGGAGCGCGAGGGGCGGGGGGAGCGGAGCGCGAGGGGCGGGGGGGAGCGGAGCGCGAGGGGCGGGGGGAGCGGAGCGCGAGGGGCGGGGGGAGCGGAGCGCGAGGGGCGGGGGGAGCGGAGCGCGAGGGGCGGGGGGAGCGGAGCGCGAGGGGCGGGGGGGAGCGCAGCGCGAGGGGCGGGGGGAGCGCAGCGCGAGGGGCGGGGGGAGCGCAGCGCGAGGGGCGGGGGGAGCGCAGCGCGAGGGGCGGGGGGGAGCGCAGCGCGAGGGGCGGGGGGAGCGCAGCGCGAGGGGCGGGGGGAGCGCAGCGCGAGGGGCGGGGGGAGCGCAGCGCGAGGGGCGGGGGGGAGCGCAGCGCGAGGGGCGGGGGGAGCGCAGCGCGAGGGGCGGGGGGGAGCGCAGCGCGAGGGGCGGGGGAGCGCAGCGCCAGGGGCGGGGGGGAGCGCAGCGCGAGGGGCGGGGGGAGCGCAGCGCGAGGGGCGGGGGGAGCGCAGCGCGAGGGGCGGGGGGGAGCGCAGCGCGAGGGGCGGGGGGGAGCGCAGCGCGAGGGGCGGGGGGAGCGCAGCGCGAGGGGCGGGGGGAGCGCAGCGCGAGGGGCGGGGGGAGCGCAGCGCGAGGCAGCCCAGACCCGCAATGGCCCCACCCTCGCGTGGTCGCAGCGCCGCGCTGCAGCCGGCCGGCTCCCGCGCGCCAACCGCAGCCCGCCGCGCCACCCCGGCGCTCAGGCCGAGCAGCGAGCGCCCCGAGGCTGCTCTGCCCGCGCCCGAGAGAGCGGCGGGGATCAGCGAGCAGGCGCTGGGGCTGCCCCGGGGAGAGAGCGCCGCGGAGCAGCTCCGAGACGGCACTGCCCGTCCCCGCGCCCCCAGGAAGCACCGAGAAGGAAAAGCCCTCTCGGGAAAAGCGCTCCCGGTCCGTGAGCACCGGGCAGGGGGCACGAGCGCGGCCCCTGCGCTTACCGTTACCGACAGAGCGCAGAGTAGCGGCGAACACGGCGACCGGCAGCGCGCACGTGTGCGCCGGCTGCCCGCAACGGTCTCCGTACGCAGCGGTGGCCGCCGGCGGCTGCAGTGCTGCCTTGTCGACACGCGAGGGCAGCCGTGAGCGCGCCGGAACGCAATGCGCATGCGCGCCCCCCCTCCCGCGTGCAGTGCCGCCTTTCAGACACGCGAGGGCAGCAAGGAGCAGGGCGCAGCGCTTTCCTGCCCCCCTTGCAAAATACTCGCTAGGCAAAAGTGGCTTGGGCTCCTCCCGAACGCTTACCTGGCTTCATTACTGCAGCTATTAGGAACCGAAGTGCATAGCCTTCTAGCAAAGGGAACGACCGTCTTTTCAAAACTTCCCCTGACTCCCCAGAATTGTCACTGCCTTGCATCAGCAGCCAGCTTCTTCCAACCCAGCCGCAAGAAACATTTTGCCTTCCCGGCAGAACTTTCTGCTCCCCGGGGGGGGTCCAAAGGAAACCCGTCACTCACTACTGTCTGTCAAAACGTACCGGAAGCCCTCAAATACAGGACAAGACGCCTTCTCTAAGGAAGCTGACTACTAGGTCTGCTTCACAGCAGCTTTTCCCCAGTATCAGGGTCCACTCAATAAGCAAAATAGCACGAGAAATGTTTTAATCCGCTCCAAGTGCTTTCGTATAAGAGAACAACATCAAAATGAGGTATTATTGCATTTAGTCTCCACTACACGTGCTACCCCAGCGCCACGGACTTGCTTTAAAGCATCAGTGACGTACGCGGTCTGGCAGTAATAAATATTCACAGAATGAATACGCACTCGATCGAGTACGGGTGTTCATGAAAAGCTTTGCCAGTGCGTCGCTAGGTAACAAACCTAGACAAGCAGCTATTTGCCCTGATCCTTCGGCTTACATTTTTTCTGCCGGATGTAGTCAAACGTACCTGAACGCAGTGGCCTTGCGAGGCAGTGACACGGTGTCCGTGGGGTGGCCGTTCCAGGGTCTCTCGGGCTGTTCCAGGGTCCTCGGACGGCAACGGTGCTGGTCGACTTTCCCTTGTGCTGCACAGCAGGACAGCTCCGCACCGTGCCCTCCCAGCACCGCCACTCCTCCCAGCAGCTGCCTAACCGGCCCCAATCCTGAGCAAAGCTATGACCCCCAGGAGCCCGCAGCGCCCTCCTACTCTCCCCGCCCTCCCCGTTTCCAAGAGGGACAGCCCCAGCCCCCGGGGACAACCCTGCCTGGTCACGCTGCTGTCCGAAAAGCGGATTCGTTGCCCGCTGTGCACTAAGCCAATAATGACACGCTCAGGAGAGACATTTGCTTATTTATTTCAGAGTTGTGCAAGCCTGGCTGCTCGGTGTTTTCCCCACAAACCAAGCGCAACTCCCCCCCCCCCCCCCCCCCGGCTTTCCAAGTAGCATTTACACAACTTGCAAGGTTTGCAACTTTCCCTCTTACACCGGTTGGTTAGTGATTTACATACAATTCTAATATTGCTTACACACCATTTTAAAACTACGCATGCTCAGGGGAGGGGTCTTCACCCGGGCGCGGGTCTTTCTGACCTATGGGCGTGATTTTCTTGTATTAGAATGAGGACAGTTCAGTTAGGGGATACCTCGAATTCCTTTGCTAAATTGGCAACGTCTACATAGAAAACAAAACATTTTGATTTACTGTTTCTTTAAGGCTTTAGCACTTCTAGCATGGCCTTGATTAAAGAATTATTTCCTCCCGAGACAGAGAGACAGAGAGACAGAGAGACAGAGATTCTCCTCATCTGCCTAGTTGAAACAGCAGGAACACTCCTTCTGAGCTTCCAAGGTTGTCTTGCAACACCATCGGAGATGGAAAACGCTTCCTGCCCTGTACCGGGGAAAGACAGGGACATTCCACTGTCCCCCGTGACCTGTGGGGACTCAGGCGTGAGTGACACACGTCCAGTAAGGAACAGACCCAGCGGGCCACTGCTGCAGGGCTGAGAAGGCACCGGCCCCTGGCACTACAGCTCCTGGCCTGCCACATGGCCGGCTGCTGGGAACCCCGCTGGCAGGGACCTGCCGCCCCCCCCGGGGCCACCTCGAGAGGCGCAGCATGGTCACCCAGTAGCCCCCACTGTAGTGAGAAGACTACACCTCCCAGCATACCGTGCACGCGAAAATGGCGTCCCGGAAGCCCAGTGCCGGAAGACTACCGTTCCCGGCATGCCATGCCAGGCAACATGTCCGCCCGGAAGCCCAGTGCCGGAAGACTACCGTTCCCGGCATGCCATGCCAGGCAACATGGCCGCCCGGAAGCCCAGTGCCGGAAGACTACTGCTCCCGGCATGCCGCGCCGAAAGCTACGGCTCCCCGCATTCCCGCACCCCAACTCCCGCCCCCCACCCGCAGCGCTGGGGCACCTTTGACCCTCGGCACATTCCGTTCCTTTCCGTCCCGCCCCCCTTCCCCTTCCCCCCTGTCCCCCCGGAAACCGCCGCAGAGCCCCGAGCGCGGCCCCGCCAGCCCCACCACCGGCCCGGGGCTCCCCCGACACCCCCGCGACCGGCCCCGCCTCAGCTCCGACACTGCCCCCGCCCCTCCACGACCCTCCCGGGGCCTCCCCCTGCGATCCCGCCTCCCCCCGCTCCCCGACACGCTCCCGAGCTGACACAGGAGACACCCCCCCCCCCCCCGACCGCGCAGTAAACCGCACCACAGCCCCGGCGCACCCCCTTGCTCCCCCCGCCTCCGTGGCCCCGGGACGCTCCCAGCCGCCGGGACCCCCGGCGCATGCGGGACCCGCAGCCTGCAGCACGCCTCCCCCGGCCCCGCTCACCTCCTCCGCGGGGCGGCTGCCGTGCTCCACGGCAGCTCCGCTGCCCAGCTCCTGCCCCAGCGCCAGCTCCCCCCAACTGCGGCCCCAGCCCCCAAATGTGGGCCTGCCCTTGCCATCAGCCCCACCTGGGGCCTGTCCTGCCACCCAGCTCCCCCTGGCACTCATCGCAGCCCCAGGGCCCGCAGCTGTGGTCCTGCAGGAACTGGGCAGGGGGCCTGGCCATCAGCCCCTTCAGGGACAGCAGGGGCTGCCAGGGCAGCAGAGGCACCCCCACTCTCCTGACAGCAGCTTGCTGAGAGCTGAAGGGAGAGCCCTGCCTGGGGTGTGGAGTGCGGAAAGGGGAGTATGCGGAGCACAAGAGAACAAATCGAGAGCTCTGGGTGCAACACAAGGCCAAAAAAAAAAAAAAAAAAAAAAAAAAAAAAAAAAAACCAACCATAGAGCAAACAGAGTGACTCTGGGGGCACCAAAAGGAGGGCCCTGGGGCACACCCAGAAGCACCCAGAAAACTCCGGGACAGGAGAAAAAGCTAAACAGAGACCTCTGCGGCATGCCGCAAAACACACACGGGGCCCCGGGGCGCACCGAAAGGCACGCAGAGGGCTCGGGGGCAACCCAGAATGTGAACTGAGGGGTCCTGAGGGCATCAGAGGGCAAGTGCAGGGCTCTGGGGCAGACCAAAATACAGAGGAAGGGCCTTGGCGCACACCAGAGGGCTCACGAGGCACGCCGCAGGGCTCAACGCGGCTGACAGGATGGCGCCTGCAGGCTGCCCCAGGCACACGAGCGACACTGCGGAGTGCCAAAAGCAAAGCCGGGAGCGGTTCGGGGACCTCACGCAGCCCTGGAGGGGCTCTGGCTGCCCTCGCGATGAGGGGAAACACCCCCAAGAGCCCTGAGGGTCCAGGCAACGCAAGGGAAATTCCCCGCAGCTCTGGGAACAGCACCGGGCTCTCTGGCAAGCGCAGGCACTCCAAAGTACACGGGACTCGGGGACCAGCTCCCAGCCCCGGACACAACGCGTAACCTCCTCCCCCGGGCATCGTCTTCAGGCAAACCGCCCTGGAGCTCGGCACCAGCGTGCCTCCCCTTACCTGCGATACCCAAAGAGTCACCACCGCACCAGCGTCTGTCCGTCCGTCCGGGAAGGGTCAGCTCCTGCCCCTGCCCTCGACGTGGCAGGTGTCCGAGTAGCCGACAGCCTCCCCCCAATGCTTTTTCCTTCGGGGCTAGGATTCAGCTCGGAGAGCTGAGAGGAAAATGCCTGATCCCGCCTGCCTGCACTTCTGCCCTAGCCCAGGCCAGAGCCCCTCAGGTTACTTAGTCCTCAGCGCTGCCTCGGGGAGGCCAAAATGACTGCTAACGGTCATCAGCGATACTTACCTTAGTTACCCGTGCCAGAACGCCTCCTCCTGCAGCAGTTCCTGGTGATATCGAGGGGCCGCTGCATTCTGGCTTCCTCGTTTCATCCCGTCCCTTCGGTATTAACCACAAGAAAACGCTTGTCCGTCTCTTCTCTTCGTCAGCATTTGCTGTCCTGGGTTCCATCTCTGTAAGGAAGCGATACACTCGCGTTTTACTTCCAGTGAAACACTTAGGTTTACGCATGATCTTTTTCTCTTTACCCTGTTTTCTTTTTTCCCCTTTTCTTTATTTTATTTTCTTCTTCTTTTCCTTAAGGGAAAGGTCTTAATACGGCACTTTGCGCCATACGTCACGGGGTAAGCAGTCTGGAAACGTTACACACAGCAATTAGGGCTAGGTTATTAGGCAGGCGGGCACGTCGCCTAATACCTACCTAACGCCATCTTCCACAAAACCTTATTTTTATTCCGCTTCAGTATTACTGTTACTGTTCTCAAACCCTCGCAGACGCGCACTTAACGGACAACTCTCTCAGTCTTTAACTATGTGGAAGAACGATAGCCCTCGATTTGCCTGTCTCCCTTTCACACCTATTACCTTTTCGAGACAGCTCCTAGCTTCCTCTTACGCTCGGACGCTGGCCTCACAGGCGACGACCAAAATGAACCACTGGATCCCCAGGTCTCGCTGCTTCTCTTCGAGACGTCCCCCTTCGGTGGGCTGCCCTGCCAAACAAACCAAAAAGACTGCCGAGGCCGCGAGGGTACCAGATTTTCAGACCGCTTCTCCGAGGCTTTCGGGGTGACTGACGTCACCGCTTCGCTTCACGTTACTCGCAGCTACCTTCGTCTATTACTTAGGGCTAAACCTGTTTCTATTTGCAGAGGGGCTTGTTGCTTGTTTAAACTTGACATATAGTCCATAACCTGCTCTGCATGCTCCCTAGTCCCTTCTGCTTTCGCAACACTTGTGGTAATTCGAGGCGGTAATTAAGAGTCCCCATTGTCCCATAGGCTGGAGCGAGACATTGCTGCTGCTCTGAGGAGGTGCCTAAAAGCCACGCTGTTTTCGCTAGCATCACTGGGGCTTCCCAGAGCCCATCGGTGTTCTCTTTGGCTTTTCCCGAGCCTTTTAGGTTTTTTAGGCTATTCCTTAGCCCGCCATTTTAGGGCAATGTTCTCCTTAAGCACTGCGCACAGCACGATTATCCCAGATCAGCCACATCGTGCACATACAGAGGCTTCTCAGAGGCGGCTCAGAAGAAAAGAGAGAAAAATCTCTTTGTCATCTGCGCATCCACCCGTCAACACTCTTCACCAGGAAGTGCTCTAAGTTCCTGTTTCTCTAAAGCGGGACCGAGTCGAGGCGGAGACGCAGATCGCACCCCATCTTTGTTAGAACGCCTCACTGCTGCGGGCACTGGGTCTGGCAGCAGTCTGAGGAATGTTTGGGGCCTTGCACAGAGTGCAGGGGAAGGTCTGGAGTCAGTGACAACGTTGCGGCAGGGCTTGGAGGCGTTTTGGGGCCTGTGGGGGCGTTGGGGCAGGATTTGTGGGTGGTTTAATGGCTTTGGGGGGGCTGGTTGCAGGAAGGGAGGGACTCTGCGGGGCCCTCAGGGCAGGGGTGCCATCCCAGATGCATAGGGAGCGCACAGGGGTGCCCTACGTGGCTCTCAGCTCGGCGGCAGGAGCCACCGGTCTCCCACTCCACCAGACAGGGGAGCGGGGCGGGGGGGGGGGGGGTGAGGGGAGAGGAGGTGGAGGGATCTATGAGCTCGCAGAGAACACCAGAGGAGGCAGCAGGGAACTCACCAAGGGCCCCGCATCCCAGAAGAGCTGCGAAGGACCCCGCGTCCCAGACGAGGCTGCCGTGCCGCTGCTGGAGACATCCAGACCCCCGCGCAGACACCCCCCGTACACACTCCTCCAGGCTGCGTCCGCAGGGGCGAGCGCACGACCCGGCCCGCGCTGGGGAGGAACCGGGGCCCTGCAAGCGACACACGCAAAAGGGAGAGTCAGAGCCGCGCTCCGGCAGACCCGGCGCCGCGCAGACCCGGCGCGGCGCGGCGCCGCGCCCGACTCCCCCCCCCCCCCCCGCCCCGCCGCCTCCACGCAGCGACGGCCCCGGCTGGCAGGACACAGCCCGACACCCGCGGCCACCCGAAGGCACACGCTCGCCTCACCTCGGCCCCCACATGCTCGACTCCAGGCCGCCTCTGCCCTCGCCCGCCGCCGTCTAGCGAAAACACCCGCCCTGCTCGCCGCCATTTTGCCCGCCGCCGCACCGCGCGTGCGCCGGCCGCCCAGGGCTCGCGCCGCCGCACCGCGCGTGCGCCGCCCAGGACCGCGCGGGAGGGGCGGGGGAGCGGAGCGCGAGGGGCGGGGGGAGCGGAGCGCGAGGGGCGGGGGGAGCGGAGCGCGAGGGGCGGGGGGAGCGGAGCGCGAGGGGCGGGGGGGAGCGCAGCGCGAGGGGCGGGGGGAGCGCAGCGCGAGGGGCGGGGGGGAGCGCAGCGCGAGGGGCGGGGGGAGCGGAGCGCGAGGGGCGGGGGGAGCGCAGCGCGAGGGGCGGGGGGAGCGGAGCGCGAGGGGCGGGGGGAGCGGAGCGCGAGGGGCGGGGGGAGCGGAGCGCGAGGGGCGGGGGGGAGCGCAGCGCGAGGGGCGGGGGGAGCGCAGCGCGAGGGGCGGGGGGAGCGCAGCGCGAGGGGCGGGGGGAGCGCAGCGCGAGGGGCGGGGGGAGCGCAGCGCGAGGGGCGGGGGGAGCGCAGCGCGAGGGGCGGGGGGAGCGCAGCGCGAGGCAGCCCAGACCCGCAATGGCCCCACCCTCGCGTGGTCGCAGCGCCGCGCTGCAGCCGGCCGGCTCCCGCGCGCCAACCGCAGCCCGCCGCGCCACCCCGGCGCTCAGGCCGAGCAGCGAGCGCCCCGAGGCTGCTCTGCCCGCGCCCGAGAGAGCGGCGGGGATCAGCGAGCAGGCGCTGGGGCTGCCCCGGGGAGAGAGCGCCGCGGAGCAGCTCCGAGACGGCACTGCCCGTCCCCGCGCCCCCAGGAAGCACCGAGAAGGAAAAGCCCTCTCGGGAAAAGCGCTCCCGGTCCGTGAGCACCGGGCAGGGGGCACGAGCGCGGCCCCTGCGCTTACCGTTACCGACAGAGCGCAGAGTAGCGGCGAACACGGCGACCGGCAGCGCGCACGTGTGCGCCGGCTGCCCGCAACGGTCTCCGTACGCAGCGGTGGCCGCCGGCGGCTGCAGTGCTGCCTTGTCGACACGCGAGGGCAGCCGTGAGCGCGCCGGAACGCAATGCGCATGCGCGCCCCCCTCCCGCGTGCAGTGCCGCCTTTCAGACACGCGAGGGCAGCAAGGAGCAGGGCGCAGCGCTTTCCTGCCCCCCTTGCAAAATACTCGCTAGGCAAAAGTGGCTTGGGCTCCTCCCGAACGCTTACCTGGCTTCATTACTGCAGCTATTAGGAACCGAAGTGCATAGCCTTCTAGCAAAGGGAACGACCGTCTTTTCAAAACTTCCCCTGACTCCCCAGAATTGTCACTGCCTTGCATCAGCAGCCAGCTTCTTCCAACCCAGCCGCAAGAAACATTTTGCCTTCCCGGCAGAACTTTCTGCTCCCCGGGGGGGGTCCAAAGGAAACCCGTCACTCACTACTGTCTGTCAAAACGTACCGGAAGCCCTCAAATACAGGACAAGACGCCTTCTCTAAGGAAGCTGACTACTAGGTCTGCTTCACAGCAGCTTTTCCCCAGTATCAGGGTCCACTCAATAAGCAAAATAGCACGAGAAATGTTTTAATCCGCTCCAAGTGCTTTCGTATAAGAGAACAACATCAAAATGAGGTATTATTGCATTTAGTCTCCACTACACGTGCTACCCCAGCGCCACGGACTTGCTTTAAAGCATCAGTGACGTACGCGGTCTGGCAGTAATAAATATTCACAGAATGAATACGCACTCGATCGAGTACGGGTGTTCATGAAAAGCTTTGCCAGTGCGTCGCTAGGTAACAAACCTAGACAAGCAGCTATTTGCCCTGATCCTTCGGCTTACATTTTTTCTGCCGGATGTAGTCAAACGTACCTGAACGCAGTGGCCTTGCGAGGCAGTGACACGGTGTCCGTGGGGTGGCCGTTCCAGGGTCTCTCGGGCTGTTCCAGGGTCCTCGGACGGCAACGGTGCTGGTCGACTTTCCCTTGTGCTGCACAGCAGGACAGCTCCGCACCGTGCCCTCCCAGCACCGCCACTCCTCCCAGCAGCTGCCTAACCGGCCCCAATCCTGAGCAAAGCTATGACCCCCAGGAGCCCGCAGCGCCCTCCTACTCTCCCCGCCCTCCCCGTTTCCAAGAGGGACAGCCCCAGCCCCCGGGGACAACCCTGCCTGGTCACGCTGCTGTCCGAAAAGCGGATTCGTTGCCCGCTGTGCACTAAGCCAATAATGACACGCTCAGGAGAGACATTTGCTTATTTATTTCAGAGTTGTGCAAGCCTGGCTGCTCGGTGTTTTCCCCACAAACCAAGCGCAACTCCCCCCCCCCCCCCCCCCCCGGCTTTCCAAGTAGCATTTACACAACTTGCAAGGTTTGCAACTTTCCCTCTTACACCGGTTGGTTAGTGATTTACATACAATTCTAATATTGCTTACACACCATTTTAAAACTACGCATGCTCAGGGGAGGGGTCTTCACCCGGGCGCGGGTCTTTCTGACCTATGGGCGTGATTTTCTTGTATTAGAATGAGGACAGTTCAGTTAGGGGATACCTCGAATTCCTTTGCTAAATTGGCAACGTCTACATAGAAAACAAAACATTTTGATTTACTGTTTCTTTAAGGCTTTAGCACTTCTAGCATGGCCTTGATTAAAGAATTATTTCCTCCCGAGACAGAGAGACAGAGAGACAGAGAGACAGAGATTCTCCTCATCTGCCTAGTTGAAACAGCAGGAACACTCCTTCTGAGCTTCCAAGGTTGTCTTGCAACACCATCGGAGATGGAAAACGCTTCCTGCCCTGTACCGGGGAAAGACAGGGACATTCCACTGTCCCCCGTGACCTGTGGGGACTCAGGCGTGAGTGACACACGTCCAGTAAGGAACAGACCCAGCGGGCCACTGCTGCAGGGCTGAGAAGGCACCGGCCCCTGGCACTACAGCTCCTGGCCTGCCACATGGCCGGCTGCTGGGAACCCCGCTGGCAGGGACCTGCCGCCCCCCCCGGGGCCACCTCGAGAGGCGCAGCATGGTCACCCAGTAGCCCCCACTGTAGTGAGAAGACTACACCTCCCAGCATACCGTGCACGCGAAAATGGCGTCCCGGAAGCCCAGTGCCGGAAGACTACCGTTCCCGGCATGCCATGCCAGGCAACATGTCCGCCCGGAAGCCCAGTGCCGGAAGACTACCGTTCCCGGCATGCCATGCCAGGCAACATGGCCGCCCGGAAGCCCAGTGCCGGAAGACTACTGCTCCCGGCATGCCGCGCCGAAAGCTACGGCTCCCCGCATTCCCGCACCCCAACTCCCGCCCCCCACCCGCAGCGCTGGGGCACCTTTGACCCTCGGCACATTCCGTTCCTTTCCGTCCCGCCCCCCTTCCCCTTCCCCCCTGTCCCCCCGGAAACCGCCGCAGAGCCCCGAGCGCGGCCCCGCCAGCCCCACCACCGGCCCGGGGCTCCCCCGACACCCCCGCGACCGGCCCCGCCTCAGCTCCGACACTGCCCCCGCCCCTCCACGACCCTCCCGGGGCCTCCCCCTGCGATCCCGCCTCCCCCCGCTCCCCGACACGCTCCCGAGCTGACACAGGAGACACCCCCCCCCCCCCCGACCGCGCAGTAAACCGCACCACAGCCCCGGCGCACCCCCTTGCTCCCCCCGCCTCCGTGGCCCCGGGACGCTCCCAGCCGCCGGGACCCCCGGCGCATGCGGGACCCGCAGCCTGCAGCACGCCTCCCCCGGCCCCGCTCACCTCCTCCGCGGGGCGGCTGCCGTGCTCCACGGCAGCTCCGCTGCCCAGCTCCTGCCCCAGCGCCAGCTCCCCCCAACTGCGGCCCCAGCCCCCAAATGTGGGCCTGCCCTTGCCATCAGCCCCACCTGGGGCCTGTCCTGCCACCCAGCTCCCCCTGGCACTCATCGCAGCCCCAGGGCCCGCAGCTGTGGTCCTGCAGGAACTGGGCAGGGGGCCTGGCCATCAGCCCCTTCAGGGACAGCAGGGGCTGCCAGGGCAGCAGAGGCACCCCCACTCTCCTGACAGCAGCTTGCTGAGAGCTGAAGGGAGAGCCCTGCCTGGGGTGTGGAGTGCGGAAAGGGGAGTATGCGGAGCACAAGAGAACAAATCGAGAGCTCTGGGTGCAACACAAGGCCAAAAAAAAAAAAAAAAAAAAAAAAAAAAAAAAAAAAACCAACCATAGAGCAAACAGAGTGACTCTGGGGGCACCAAAAGGAGGGCCCTGGGGCACACCCAGAAGCACCCAGAAAACTCCGGGACAGGAGAAAAAGCTAAACAGAGACCTCTGCGGCATGCCGCAAAACACACACGGGGCCCCGGGGCGCACCGAAAGGCACGCAGAGGGCTCGGGGGCAACCCAGAATGTGAACTGAGGGGTCCTGAGGGCATCAGAGGGCAAGTGCAGGGCTCTGGGGCAGACCAAAATACAGAGGAAGGGCCTTGGCGCACACCAGAGGGCTCACGAGGCACGCCGCAGGGCTCAACGCGGCTGACAGGATGGCGCCTGCAGGCTGCCCCAGGCACACGAGCGACACTGCGGAGTGCCAAAAGCAAAGCCGGGAGCGGTTCGGGGACCTCACGCAGCCCTGGAGGGGCTCTGGCTGCCCTCGCGATGAGGGGAAACACCCCCAAGAGCCCTGAGGGTCCAGGCAACGCAAGGGAAATTCCCCGCAGCTCTGGGAACAGCACCGGGCTCTCTGGCAAGCGCAGGCACTCCAAAGTACACGGGACTCGGGGACCAGCTCCCAGCCCCGGACACAACGCGTAACCTCCTCCCCCGGGCATCGTCTTCAGGCAAACCGCCCTGGAGCTCGGCACCAGCGTGCCTCCCCTTACCTGCGATACCCAAAGAGTCACCACCGCACCAGCGTCTGTCCGTCCGTCCGGGAAGGGTCAGCTCCTGCCCCTGCCCTCGACGTGGCAGGTGTCCGAGTAGCCGACAGCCTCCCCCCAATGCTTTTTCCTTCGGGGCTAGGATTCAGCTCGGAGAGCTGAGAGGAAAATGCCTGATCCCGCCTGCCTGCACTTCTGCCCTAGCCCAGGCCAGAGCCCCTCAGGTTACTTAGTCCTCAGCGCTGCCTCGGGGAGGCCAAAATGACTGCTAACGGTCATCAGCGATACTTACCTTAGTTACCCGTGCCAGAACGCCTCCTCCTGCAGCAGTTCCTGGTGATATCGAGGGGCCGCTGCATTCTGGCTTCCTCGTTTCATCCCGTCCCTTCGGTATTAACCACAAGAAAACGCTTGTCCGTCTCTTCTCTTCGTCAGCATTTGCTGTCCTGGGTTCCATCTCTGTAAGGAAGCGATACACTCGCGTTTTACTTCCAGTGAAACACTTAGGTTTACGCATGATCTTTTTCTCTTTACCCTGTTTTCTTTTTTCCCCTTTTCTTTATTTTATTTTCTTCTTCTTTTCCTTAAGGGAAAGGTCTTAATACGGCACTTTGCGCCATACGTCACGGGGTAAGCAGTCTGGAAACGTTACACACAGCAATTAGGGCTAGGTTATTAGGCAGGCGGGCACGTCGCCTAATACCTACCTAACGCCATCTTCCACAAAACCTTATTTTTATTCCGCTTCAGTATTACTGTTACTGTTCTCAAACCCTCGCAGACGCGCACTTAACGGACAACTCTCTCAGTCTTTAACTATGTGGAAGAACGATAGCCCTCGATTTGCCTGTCTCCCTTTCACACCTATTACCTTTTCGAGACAGCTCCTAGCTTCCTCTTACGCTCGGACGCTGGCCTCACAGGCGACGACCAAAATGAACCACTGGATCCCCAGGTCTCGCTGCTTCTCTTCGAGACGTCCCCCTTCGGTGGGCTGCCCTGCCAAACAAACCAAAAAGACTGCCGAGGCCGCGAGGGTACCAGATTTTCAGACCGCTTCTCCCAGGCTTTCGGGGTGACTGACGTCACCGCTTCGCTTCACGTTACTCGCAGCTACCTTCGTCTATTACTTAGGGCTAAACCTGTTTCTATTTGCAGAGGGGCTTGTTGCTTGTTTAAACTTGACATATAGTCCATAACCTGCTCTGCATGCTCCCTAGTCCCTTCTGCTTTCGCAACACTTGTGGTAATTCGAGGCGGTAATTAAGAGTCCCCATTGTCCCATAGGCTGGAGCGAGACATTGCTGCTGCTCTGAGGAGGTGCCTAAAAGCCACGCTGTTTTCGCTAGCATCACTGGGGCTTCCCAGAGCCCATCGGTGTTCTCTTTGGCTTTTCCCGAGCCTTTTAGGTTTTTTAGGCTATTCCTTAGCCCGCCATTTTAGGGCAATGTTCTCCTTAAGCACTGCGCACAGCACGATTATCCCAGATCAGCCACATCGTGCACATACAGAGGCTTCTCAGAGGCGGCTCAGAAGAAAAGAGAGAAAAATCTCTTTGTCATCTGCGCATCCACCCGTCAACACTCTTCACCAGGAAGTGCTCTAAGTTCCTGTTTCTCTAAAGCGGGACCGAGTCGAGGCGGAGACGCAGATCGCACCCCATCTTTGTTAGAACGCCTCACTGATGCGGGCACTGGGTCTGGCAGCAGTCTGAGGAATGTTTGGGGCCTTGCACAGAGTGCAGGGGAAGGTCTGGAGTCAGTGACAACGTTGCGGCAGGGCTCGGAGGCGTTTTGGGGCCTGTGGGGGCGTTGGGGCAGGATTTGTGGGTGGTTTAATGGCTTTGGGGGGGCTGGTTGCAGGAAGGGAGGGACTCTGCGGGGCCCTCAGGGCAGGGGTGCCATCCCAGATGCATAGGGAGCGCACAGGGGTGCCCTACGTGGCTCTCAGCTCGGCGGCAGGAGCCACCGGTCTCCCACTCCACCAGACAGGGGAGCGGGGCGGGGGGGGGGGGGGGTGAGGGGAGAGGAGGTGGAGGGATCTATGAGCTCGCAGAGAACACCAGAGGAGGCAGCAGGGAACTCACCAAGGGCCCCGCATCCCAGAAGAGCTGCGAAGGACCCCGCGTCCCAGACGAGGCTGCCGTGCCGCTGCTGGAGACATCCAGACCCCCGCGCAGACACCCCCCGTACACACTCCTCCAGGCTGCGTCCGCAGGGGCGAGCGCACGACCCGGCCCGCGCTGGGGAGGAACCGGGGCCCTGCAAGCGACACACGCAAAAGGGAGAGTCAGAGCCGCGCTCCGGCAGACCCGGCGCCGCGCAGACCCGGCGCGGCGCGGCGCCGCGCCCGACTCCCCCCCCCCCCCCCGCCCCGCCGCCTCCACGCAGCGACGGCCCCGGCTGGCAGGACACAGCCCGACACCCGCGGCCACCCGAAGGCACACGCTCGCCTCACCTCGGCCCCCACATGCTCGACTCCAGGCCGCCTCTGCCCTCGCCCGCCGCCGTCTAGCGAAAACACCCGCCCTGCTCGCCGCCATTTTGCCCGCCGCCGCACCGCGCGTGCGCCGGCCGCCCAGGGCTCGCGCCGCCGCACCGCGCGTGCGCCGCCCAGGACCGCGCGGGAGGGGCGGGGGAGCGGAGCGCGAGGGGCGGGGGGAGCGGAGCGCGAGGGGCGGGGGGAGCGGAGCGCGAGGGGCGGGGGGAGCGGAGCGCGAGGGGCGGGGGGAGCGGAGCGCGAGGGGCGGGGGGAGCGCAGCGCGAGGGGCGGGGGGAGCGCAGCGCGAGGGGCGGGGGGAGCGCAGCGCGAGGGGCGGGGGGGAGCGCAGCGCGAGGGGCGGGGGGAGCGGAGCGCGAGGGGCGGGGGGAGCGGAGCGCGAGGGGCGGGGGGAGCGGAGCGCGAGGGGCGGGGGGAGCGGAGCGCGAGGGGCGGGGGGAGCGGAGCGCGAGGGGCGGGGGGAGCGCAGCGCGAGGGGCGGGGGGAGCGCAGCGCGAGGGGCGGGGGGAGCGCAGCGCGAGGGGCGGGGGGAGCGCAGCGCGAGGGGCGGGGGGAGCGCAGCGCGAGGGGCGGGGGGAGCGCAGCGCGAGGGGCGGGGGGAGCGCAGCGCGAGGGGCGGGGGGAGCGCAGCGCGAGGGGCGGGGGGAGCGCAGCGCGAGGGGCGGGGGGAGCGCAGCGCGAGGGGCGGGGGGAGCGCAGCGCGAGGGGCGGGGGGGAGCGCAGCGCGAGGGGCGGGGGGAGCGCAGCGCGAGGCAGCCCAGACCCGCAATGGCCCCACCCTCGCGTGGTCGCAGCGCCGCGCTGCAGCCGGCCGGCTCCCGCGCGCCAACCGCAGCCCGCCGCGCCACCCCGGCGCTCAGGCCGAGCAGCGAGCGCCCCGAGGCTGCTCTGCCCGCGCCCGAGAGAGCGGCGGGGATCAGCGAGCAGGCGCTGGGGCTGCCCCGGGGAGAGAGCGCCGCGGAGCAGCTCCGAGACGGCACTGCCCGTCCCCGCGCCCCCAGGAAGCACCGAGAAGGAAAAGCCCTCTCGGGAAAAGCGCTCCCGGTCCGTGAGCACCGGGCAGGGGGCACGAGCGCGGCCCCTGCGCTTACCGTTACCGACAGAGCGCAGAGTAGCGGCGAACACGGCGACCGGCAGCGCGCACGTGTGCGCCGGCTGCCCGCAACGGTCTCCGTACGCAGCGGTGGCCGCCGGCGGCTGCAGTGCTGCCTTGTCGACACGCGAGGGCAGCCGTGAGCGCGCCGGAACGCAATGCGCATGCGCGCCCCCCCTCCCGCGTGCAGTGCCGCCTTTCAGACACGCGGGGGCAGCAAGGAGCAGGGCGCAGCGCTTTCCTGCCCCCCTTGCAAAATACTCGCTAGGCAAAAGTGGCTTGGGCTCCTCCCGAACGCTTACCTGGCTTCATTACTGCAGCTATTAGGAACCGAAGTGCATAGCCTTCTAGCAAAGGGAACGACCGTCTTTTCAAAACTTCCCCTGACTCCCCAGAATTGTCACTGCCTTGCATCAGCAGCCAGCTTCTTCCAACCCAGCCGCAAGAAACATTTTGCCTTCCCGGCAGAACTTTCTGCTCCCCGGGGGGGGTCCAAAGGAAACCCGTCACTCACTACTGTCTGTCAAAACGTACCGGAAGCCCTCAAATACAGGACAAGACGCCTTCTCTAAGGAAGCTGACTACTAGGTCTGCTTCACAGCAGCTTTTCCCCAGTATCAGGGTCCACTCAATAAGCAAAATAGCACGAGAAATGTTTTAATCCGCTCCAAGTGCTTTCGTATAAGAGAACAACATCAAAATGAGGTATTATTGCATTTAGTCTCCACTACACGTGCTACCCCAGCGCCACGGACTTGCTTTAAAGCATCAGTGACGTACGCGGTCTGGCAGTAATAAATATTCACAGAATGAATACGCACTCGATCGAGTACGGGTGTTCATGAAAAGCTTTGCCAGTGCGTCGCTAGGTAACAAACCTAGACAAGCAGCTATTTGCCCTGATCCTTCGGCTTACATTTTTTCTGCCGGATGTAGTCAAACGTACCTGAACGCAGTGGCCTTGCGAGGCAGTGACACGGTGTCCGTGGGGTGGCCGTTCCAGGGTCTCTCGGGCTGTTCCAGGGTCCTCGGACGGCAACGGTGCTGGTCGACTTTCCCTTGTGCTGCACAGCAGGACAGCTCCGCACCGTGCCCTCCCAGCACCGCCACTCCTCCCAGCAGCTGCCTAACCGGCCCCAATCCTGAGCAAAGCTACGACCCCCAGGAGCCCGCAGCGCCCTCCTACTCTCCCCGCCCTCCCCGTTTCCAAGAGGGACAGCCCCAGCCCCCGGGGACAACCCTGCCTGGTCACGCTGCTGTCCGAAAAGCGGATTCGTTGCCCGCTGTGCACTAAGCCAATAATGACACGCTCAGGAGAGACATTTGCTTATTTATTTCAGAGTTGTGCAAGCCTGGCTGCTCGGTGTTTTCCCCACAAACCAAGCGCAACTCCCCCCCCCCCCCCCCCCCGGCTTTCCAAGTAGCATTTACACAACTTGCAAGGTTTGCAACTTTCCCTCTTACACCGGTTGGTTAGTGATTTACATACAATTCTAATATTGCTTACACACCATTTTAAAACTACGCATGCTCAGGGGAGGGGTCTTCACCCGGGCGCGGGTCTTTCTGACCTATGGGCGTGATTTTCTTGTATTAGAATGAGGACAGTTCAGTTAGGGGATACCTCGAATTCCTTTGCTAAATTGGCAACGTCTACATAGAAAACAAAACATTTTGATTTACTGTTTCTTTAAGGCTTTAGCACTTCTAGCATGGCCTTGATTAAAGAATTATTTCCTCCCGAGACAGAGAGACAGAGAGACAGAGAGACAGAGAGACAGAGAGACAGAGAGACAGAGAGACAGAGAGACAGAGAGACAGAGAGACAGAGAGACAGAGAGACAGAGAGACAGAGATTCTCCTCATCTGCCTAGTTGAAACAGCAGGAACACTCCTTCTGAGCTTCCAAGGTTGTCTTGCAACACCATCGGAGATGGAAAACGCTTCCTGCCCTGTACCGGGGAAAGACAGGGACATTCCACTGTCCCCCGTGACCTGTGGGGACTCAGGCGTGAGTGACACACGTCCAGTAAGGAACAGACCCAGCGGGCCACTGCTGCAGGGCTGAGAAGGCACCGGCCCCTGGCACTACAGCTCCTGGCCTGCCACATGGCCGGCTGCTGGGAACCCCGCTGGCAGGGACCTGCCGCCCCCCCCGGGGCCACCTCGAGAGGCGCAGCATGGTCACCCAGTAGCCCCCACTGTAGTGAGAAGACTACACCTCCCAGCATACCGTGCACGCGAAAATGGCGTCCCGGAAGCCCAGTGCCGGAAGACTACCGTTCCCGGCATGCCATGCCAGGCAACATGTCCGCCCGGAAGCCCAGTGCCGGAAGACTACCGTTCCCGGCATGCCATGCCAGGCAACATGGCCGCCCGGAAGCCCAGTGCCGGAAGACTACTGCTCCCGGCATGCCGCGCCGAAAGCTACGGCTCCCCGCATTCCCGCACCCCAACTCCCGCCCCCCACCCGCAGCGCTGGGGCACCTTTGACCCTCGGCACATTCCGTTCCTTTCCGTCCCGCCCCCCTTCCCCTTCCCCCCTGTCCCCCCGGAAACCGCCGCAGAGCCCCGAGCGCGGCCCCGCCAGCCCCACCACCGGCCCGGGGCTCCCCCGACACCCCCGCGACCGGCCCCGCCTCAGCTCCGACACTGCCCCCGCCCCTCCACGACCCTCCCGGGGCCTCCCCCTGCGATCCCGCCTCCCCCCGCTCCCCGACACGCTCCCGAGCTGACACAGGAGACACCCCCCCCCCCCCCGACCGCGCAGTAAACCGCACCACAGCCCCGGCGCACCCCCTTGCTCCCCCCGCCTCCGTGGCCCCGGGACGCTCCCAGCCGCCGGGACCCCCGGCGCATGCGGGACCCGCAGCCTGCAGCACGCCTCCCCCGGCCCCGCTCACCTCCTCCGCGGGGCGGCTGCCGTGCTCCACGGCAGCTCCGCTGCCCAGCTCCTGCCCCAGCGCCAGCTCCCCCCAACTGCGGCCCCAGCCCCCAAATGTGGGCCTGCCCTTGCCATCAGCCCCACCTGGGGCCTGTCCTGCCACCCAGCTCCCCCTGGCACTCATCGCAGCCCCAGGGCCCGCAGCTGTGGTCCTGCAGGAACTGGGCAGGGGGCCTGGCCATCAGCCCCTTCAGGGACAGCAGGGGCTGCCAGGGCAGCAGAGGCACCCCCACTCTCCTGACAGCAGCTTGCTGAGAGCTGAAGGGAGAGCCCTGCCTGGGGTGTGGAGTGCGGAAAGGGGAGTATGCGGAGCACAAGAGAACAAATCGAGAGCTCTGGGTGCAACACAAGGCCAAAAAAAAAAAAAAAAAAAAAAAAAAAAAAAAAAAACCAACCATAGAGCAAACAGAGTGACTCTGGGGGCACCAAAAGGAGGGCCCTGGGGCACACCCAGAAGCACCCAGAAAACTCCGGGACAGGAGAAAAAGCTAAACAGAGACCTCTGCGGCATGCCGCAAAACACACACGGGGCCCCGGGGCGCACCGAAAGGCACGCAGAGGGCTCGGGGGCAACCCAGAATGTGAACTGAGGGGTCCTGAGGGCATCAGAGGGCAAGTGCAGGGCTCTGGGGCAGACCAAAATACAGAGGAAGGGCCTTGGCGCACACCAGAGGGCTCACGAGGCACGCCGCAGGGCTCAACGCGGCTGACAGGATGGCGCCTGCAGGCTGCCCCAGGCACACGAGCGACACTGCGGAGTGCCAAAAGCAAAGCCGGGAGCGGTTCGGGGACCTCACGCAGCCCTGGAGGGGCTCTGGCTGCCCTCGCGATGAGGGGAAACACCCCCAAGAGCCCTGAGGGTCCAGGCAACGCAAGGGAAATTCCCCGCAGCTCTGGGAACAGCACCGGGCTCTCTGGCAAGCGCAGGCACTCCAAAGTACACGGGACTCGGGGACCAGCTCCCAGCCCCGGACACAACGCGTAACCTCCTCCCCCGGGCATCGTCTTCAGGCAAACCGCCCTGGAGCTCGGCACCAGCGTGCCTCCCCTTACCTGCGATACCCAAAGAGTCACCACCGCACCAGCGTCTGTCCGTCCGTCCGGGAAGGGTCAGCTCCTGCCCCTGCCCTCGACGTGGCAGGTGTCCGAGTAGCCGACAGCCTCCCCCCAATGCTTTTTCCTTCGGGGCTAGGATTCAGCTCGGAGAGCTGAGAGGAAAATGCCTGATCCCGCCTGCCTGCACTTCTGCCCTAGCCCAGGCCAGAGCCCCTCAGGTTACTTAGTCCTCAGCGCTGCCTCGGGGAGGCCAAAATGACTGCTAACGGTCATCAGCGATACTTACCTTAGTTACCCGTGCCAGAACGCCTCCTCCTGCAGCAGTTCCTGGTGATATCGAGGGGCCGCTGCATTCTGGCTTCCTCGTTTCATCCCGTCCCTTCGGTATTAACCACAAGAAAACGCTTGTCCGTCTCTTCTCTTCGTCAGCATTTGCTGTCCTGGGTTCCATCTCTGTAAGGAAGCGATACACTCGCGTTTTACTTCCAGTGAAACACTTAGGTTTACGCATGATCTTTTTCTCTTTACCCTGTTTTCTTTTTTCCCCTTTTCTTTATTTTATTTTCTTCTTCTTTTCCTTAAGGGAAAGGTCTTAATACGGCACTTTGCGCCATACGTCACGGGGTAAGCAGTCTGGAAACGTTACACACAGCAATTAGGGCTAGGTTATTAGGCAGGCGGGCACGTCGCCTAATACCTACCTAACGCCATCTTCCACAAAACCTTATTTTTATTCCGCTTCAGTATTACTGTTACTGTTCTCAAACCCTCGCAGACGCGCACTTAACGGACAACTCTCTCAGTCTTTAACTATGTGGAAGAACGATAGCCCTCGATTTGCCTGTCTCCCTTTCACACCTATTACCTTTTCGAGACAGCTCCTAGCTTCCTCTTACGCTCGGACGCTGGCCTCACAGGCGACGACCAAAATGAACCACTGGATCCCCAGGTCTCGCTGCTTCTCTTCGAGACGTCCCCCTTCGGTGGGCTGCCCTGCCAAACAAACCAAAAAGACTGCCGAGGCCGCGAGGGTACCAGATTTTCAGACCGCTTCTCCCAGGCTTTCGGGGTGACTGACGTCACCGCTTCGCTTCACGTTACTCGCAGCTACCTTCGTCTATTACTTAGGGCTAAACCTGTTTCTGTTTGCAGAGGGGCTTGTTGCTTGTTTAAACTTGACATATAGTCCATAACCTGCTCTGCATGCTCCCTAGTCCCTTCTGCTTTCGCAACACTTGTGGTAATTCGAGGCGGTAATTAAGAGTCCCCATTGTCCCATAGGCTGGAGCGAGACATTGCTGCTGCTCTGAGGAGGTGCCTAAAAGCCACGCTGTTTTCGCTAGCATCACTGGGGCTTCCCAGAGCCCATCGGTGTTCTCTTTGGCTTTTCCCGAGCCTTTTAGGTTTTTTAGGCTATTCCTTAGCCCGCCATTTTAGGGCAATGTTCTCCTTAAGCACTGCGCACAGCACGATTATCCCAGATCAGCCACATCGTGCACATACAGAGGCTTCTCAGAGGCGGCTCAGAAGAAAAGAGAGAAAAATCTCTTTGTCATCTGCGCATCCACCCGTCAACACTCTTCACCAGGAAGTGCTCTAAGTTCCTGTTTCTCTAAAGCGGGACCGAGTCGAGGCGGAGACGCAGATCGCACCCCATCTTTGTTAGAACGCCTCACTGATGCGGGCACTGGGTCTGGCAGCAGTCTGAGGAATGTTTGGGGCCTTGCACAGAGTGCAGGGGAAGGTCTGGAGTCAGTGACAACGTTGCGGCAGGGCTCGGAGGCGTTTTGGGGCCTGTGGGGGCGTTGGGGCAGGATTTGTGGGTGGTTTAATGGCTTTGGGGGGGCTGGTTGCAGGAAGGGAGGGACTCTGCGGGGCCCTCAGGGCAGGGGTGCCATCCCAGATGCATAGGGAGCGCACAGGGGTGCCCTACGTGGCTCTCAGCTCGGCGGCAGGAGCCACCGGTCTCCCACTCCACCAGACAGGGGAGCGGGGCGGGGGGGGGGGGGGGTGAGGGGAGAGGAGGTGGAGGGATCTATGAGCTCGCAGAGAACACCAGAGGAGGCAGCAGGGAACTCACCAAGGGCCCCGCATCCCAGAAGAGCTGCGAAGGACCCCGCGTCCCAGACGAGGCTGCCGTGCCGCTGCTGGAGACATCCAGACCCCCGCGCAGACACCCCCCGTACACACTCCTCCAGGCTGCGTCCGCAGGGGCGAGCGCACGACCCGGCCCGCGCTGGGGAGGAACCGGGGCCCTGCAAGCGACACACGCAAAAGGGAGAGTCAGAGCCGCGCTCCGGCAGACCCGGCGCCGCGCAGACCCGGCGCGGCGCGGCGCCGCGCCCGACTCCCCCCCCCCCCCCCGCCCCGCCGCCTCCACGCAGCGACGGCCCCGGCTGGCAGGACACAGCCCGACACCCGCGGCCACCCGAAGGCACACGCTCGCCTCACCTCGGCCCCCACATGCTCGACTCCAGGCCGCCTCTGCCCTCGCCCGCCGCCGTCTAGCGAAAACACCCGCCCTGCTCGCCGCCATTTTGCCCGCCGCCGCACCGCGCGTGCGCCGGCCGCCCAGGGCTCGCGCCGCCGCACCGCGCGTGCGCCGCCCAGGACCGCGCGGGAGGGGCGGGGGAGCGGAGCGCGAGGGGCGGGGGGAGCGGAGCGCGAGGGGCGGGGGGAGCGGAGCGCGAGGGGCGGGGGGAGCGGAGCGCGAGGGGCGGGGGGAGCGGAGCGCGAGGGGCGGGGGGAGCGCAGCGCGAGGGGCGGGGGGAGCGCAGCGCGAGGGGCGGGGGGAGCGCAGCGCGAGGGGCGGGGGGGAGCGCAGCGCGAGGGGCGGGGGGAGCGGAGCGCGAGGGGCGGGGGGAGCGGAGCGCGAGGGGCGGGGGGAGCGGAGCGCGAGGGGCGGGGGGAGCGGAGCGCGAGGGGCGGGGGGAGCGGAGCGCGAGGGGCGGGGGGAGCGCAGCGCGAGGGGCGGGGGGAGCGCAGCGCGAGGGGCGGGGGGAGCGCAGCGCGAGGGGCGGGGGGAGCGCAGCGCGAGGGGCGGGGGGAGCGCAGCGCGAGGGGCGGGGGGAGCGCAGCGCGAGGGGCGGGGGGAGCGCAGCGCGAGGGGCGGGGGGAGCGCAGCGCGAGGGGCGGGGGGAGCGCAGCGCGAGGGGCGGGGGGAGCGCAGCGCGAGGGGCGGGGGGAGCGCAGCGCGAGGGGCGGGGGGGAGCGCAGCGCGAGGGGCGGGGGGAGCGCAGCGCGAGGCAGCCCAGACCCGCAATGGCCCCACCCTCGCGTGGTCGCAGCGCCGCGCTGCAGCCGGCCGGCTCCCGCGCGCCAACCGCAGCCCGCCGCGCCACCCCGGCGCTCAGGCCGAGCAGCGAGCGCCCCGAGGCTGCTCTGCCCGCGCCCGAGAGAGCGGCGGGGATCAGCGAGCAGGCGCTGGGGCTGCCCCGGGGAGAGAGCGCCGCGGAGCAGCTCCGAGACGGCACTGCCCGTCCCCGCGCCCCCAGGAAGCACCGAGAAGGAAAAGCCCTCTCGGGAAAAGCGCTCCCGGTCCGTGAGCACCGGGCAGGGGGCACGAGCGCGGCCCCTGCGCTTACCGTTACCGACAGAGCGCAGAGTAGCGGCGAACACGGCGACCGGCAGCGCGCACGTGTGCGCCGGCTGCCCGCAACGGTCTCCGTACGCAGCGGTGGCCGCCGGCGGCTGCAGTGCTGCCTTGTCGACACGCGAGGGCAGCCGTGAGCGCGCCGGAACGCAATGCGCATGCGCGCCCCCCCTCCCGCGTGCAGTGCCGCCTTTCAGACACGCGGGGGCAGCAAGGAGCAGGGCGCAGCGCTTTCCTGCCCCCCTTGCAAAATACTCGCTAGGCAAAAGTGGCTTGGGCTCCTCCCGAACGCTTACCTGGCTTCATTACTGCAGCTATTAGGAACCGAAGTGCATAGCCTTCTAGCAAAGGGAACGACCGTCTTTTCAAAACTTCCCCTGACTCCCCAGAATTGTCACTGCCTTGCATCAGCAGCCAGCTTCTTCCAACCCAGCCGCAAGAAACATTTTGCCTTCCCGGCAGAACTTTCTGCTCCCCGGGGGGGGTCCAAAGGAAACCCGTCACTCACTACTGTCTGTCAAAACGTACCGGAAGCCCTCAAATACAGGACAAGACGCCTTCTCTAAGGAAGCTGACTACTAGGTCTGCTTCACAGCAGCTTTTCCCCAGTATCAGGGTCCACTCAATAAGCAAAATAGCACGAGAAATGTTTTAATCCGCTCCAAGTGCTTTCGTATAAGAGAACAACATCAAAATGAGGTATTATTGCATTTAGTCTCCACTACACGTGCTACCCCAGCGCCACGGACTTGCTTTAAAGCATCAGTGACGTACGCGGTCTGGCAGTAATAAATATTCACAGAATGAATACGCACTCGATCGAGTACGGGTGTTCATGAAAAGCTTTGCCAGTGCGTCGCTAGGTAACAAACCTAGACAAGCAGCTATTTGCCCTGATCCTTCGGCTTACATTTTTTCTGCCGGATGTAGTCAAACGTACCTGAACGCAGTGGCCTTGCGAGGCAGTGACACGGTGTCCGTGGGGTGGCCGTTCCAGGGTCTCTCGGGCTGTTCCAGGGTCCTCGGACGGCAACGGTGCTGGTCGACTTTCCCTTGTGCTGCACAGCAGGACAGCTCCGCACCGTGCCCTCCCAGCACCGCCACTCCTCCCAGCAGCTGCCTAACCGGCCCCAATCCTGAGCAAAGCTACGACCCCCAGGAGCCCGCAGCGCCCTCCTACTCTCCCCGCCCTCCCCGTTTCCAAGAGGGACAGCCCCAGCCCCCGGGGACAACCCTGCCTGGTCACGCTGCTGTCCGAAAAGCGGATTCGTTGCCCGCTGTGCACTAAGCCAATAATGACACGCTCAGGAGAGACATTTGCTTATTTATTTCAGAGTTGTGCAAGCCTGGCTGCTCGGTGTTTTCCCCACAAACCAAGCGCAACTCCCCCCCCCCCCCCCCCCCCGGCTTTCCAAGTAGCATTTACACAACTTGCAAGGTTTGCAACTTTCCCTCTTACACCGGTTGGTTAGTGATTTACATACAATTCTAATATTGCTTACACACCATTTTAAAACTACGCATGCTCAGGGGAGGGGTCTTCACCCGGGCGCGGGTCTTTCTGACCTATGGGCGTGATTTTCTTGTATTAGAATGAGGACAGTTCAGTTAGGGGATACCTCGAATTCCTTTGCTAAATTGGCAACGTCTACATAGAAAACAAAACATTTTGATTTACTGTTTCTTTAAGGCTTTAGCACTTCTAGCATGGCCTTGATTAAAGAATTATTTCCTCCCGAGACAGAGAGACAGAGAGACAGAGAGACAGAGAGACAGAGAGACAGAGAGACAGAGAGACAGAGAGACAGAGAGACAGAGAGACAGAGAGACAGAGAGACAGAGAGACAGAGAGACAGAGAGACAGAGAGACAGAGAGACAGAGATTCTCCTCATCTGCCTAGTTGAAACAGCAGGAACACTCCTTCTGAGCTTCCAAGGTTGTCTTGCAACACCATCGGAGATGGAAAACGCTTCCTGCCCTGTACCGGGGAAAGACAGGGACATTCCACTGTCCCCCGTGACCTGTGGGGACTCAGGCGTGAGTGACACACGTCCAGTAAGGAACAGACCCAGCGGGCCACTGCTGCAGGGCTGAGAAGGCACCGGCCCCTGGCACTACAGCTCCTGGCCTGCCACATGGCCGGCTGCTGGGAACCCCGCTGGCAGGGACCTGCCGCCCCCCCCGGGGCCACCTCGAGAGGCGCAGCATGGTCACCCAGTAGCCCCCACTGTAGTGAGAAGACTACACCTCCCAGCATACCGTGCACGCGAAAATGGCGTCCCGGAAGCCCAGTGCCGGAAGACTACCGTTCCCGGCATGCCATGCCAGGCAACATGTCCGCCCGGAAGCCCAGTGCCGGAAGACTACCGTTCCCGGCATGCCATGCCAGGCAACATGGCCGCCCGGAAGCCCAGTGCCGGAAGACTACTGCTCCCGGCATGCCGCGCCGAAAGCTACGGCTCCCCGCATTCCCGCACCCCAACTCCCGCCCCCCACCCGCAGCGCTGGGGCACCTTTGACCCTCGGCACATTCCGTTCCTTTCCGTCCCGCCCCCCTTCCCCTTCCCCCCTGTCCCCCCGGAAACCGCCGCAGAGCCCCGAGCGCGGCCCCGCCAGCCCCACCACCGGCCCGGGGCTCCCCCGACACCCCCGCGACCGGCCCCGCCTCAGCTCCGACACTGCCCCCGCCCCTCCACGACCCTCCCGGGGCCTCCCCCTGCGATCCCGCCTCCCCCCGCTCCCCGACACGCTCCCGAGCTGACACAGGAGACACCCCCCCCCCCCCCCCGACCGCGCAGTAAACCGCACCACAGCCCCGGCGCACCCCCTTGCTCCCCCCGCCTCCGTGGCCCCGGGACGCTCCCAGCCGCCGGGACCCCCGGCGCATGCGGGACCCGCAGCCTGCAGCACGCCTCCCCCGGCCCCGCTCACCTCCTCCGCGGGGCGGCTGCCGTGCTCCACGGCAGCTCCGCTGCCCAGCTCCTGCCCCAGCGCCAGCTCCCCCCAACTGCGGCCCCAGCCCCCAAATGTGGGCCTGCCCTTGCCATCAGCCCCACCTGGGGCCTGTCCTGCCACCCAGCTCCCCCTGGCACTCATCGCAGCCCCAGGGCCCGCAGCTGTGGTCCTGCAGGAACTGGGCAGGGGGCCTGGCCATCAGCCCCTTCAGGGACAGCAGGGGCTGCCAGGGCAGCAGAGGCACCCCCACTCTCCTGACAGCAGCTTGCTGAGAGCTGAAGGGAGAGCCCTGCCTGGGGTGTGGAGTGCGGAAAGGGGAGTATGCGGAGCACAAGAGAACAAATCGAGAGCTCTGGGTGCAACACAAGGCCAAAAAAAAAAAAAAAAAAAAAAAAAAAAAAAAAAAACCAACCATAGAGCAAACAGAGTGACTCTGGGGGCACCAAAAGGAGGGCCCTGGGGCACACCCAGAAGCACCCAGAAAACTCCGGGACAGGAGAAAAAGCTAAACAGAGACCTCTGCGGCATGCCGCAAAACACACACGGGGCCCCGGGGCGCACCGAAAGGCACGCAGAGGGCTCGGGGGCAACCCAGAATGTGAACTGAGGGGTCCTGAGGGCATCAGAGGGCAAGTGCAGGGCTCTGGGGCAGACCAAAATACAGAGGAAGGGCCTTGGCGCACACCAGAGGGCTCACGAGGCACGCCGCAGGGCTCAACGCGGCTGACAGGATGGCGCCTGCAGGCTGCCCCAGGCACACGAGCGACACTGCGGAGTGCCAAAAGCAAAGCCGGGAGCGGTTCGGGGACCTCACGCAGCCCTGGAGGGGCTCTGGCTGCCCTCGCGATGAGGGGAAACACCCCCAAGAGCCCTGAGGGTCCAGGCAACGCAAGGGAAATTCCCCGCAGCTCTGGGAACAGCACCGGGCTCTCTGGCAAGCGCAGGCACTCCAAAGTACACGGGACTCGGGGACCAGCTCCCAGCCCCGGACACAACGCGTAACCTCCTCCCCCGGGCATCGTCTTCAGGCAAACCGCCCTGGAGCTCGGCACCAGCGTGCCTCCCCTTACCTGCGATACCCAAAGAGTC
The DNA here is from genome assembly GCF_036370855.1 of Dromaius novaehollandiae. Taxonomy (NCBI): domain Eukaryota; kingdom Metazoa; phylum Chordata; class Aves; order Casuariiformes; family Dromaiidae; genus Dromaius; species Dromaius novaehollandiae. The sequence goes on along the minus strand of NW_026991408.1, from coordinate 370,841 downwards.
ACCACCGCACCAGCGTCTGTCCGTCCGTCCGGGAAGGGTCAGCTCCTGCCCCTGCCCTCGACGTGGCAGGTGTCCGAGTAGCCGACAGCCTCCCCCCAATGCTTTTTCCTTCGGGGCTAGGATTCAGCTCGGAGAGCTGAGAGGAAAATGCCTGATCCCGCCTGCCTGCACTTCTGCCCTAGCCCAGGCCAGAGCCCCTCAGGTTACTTAGTCCTCAGCGCTGCCTCGGGGAGGCCAAAATGACTGCTAACGGTCATCAGCGATACTTACCTTAGTTACCCGTGCCAGAACGCCTCCTCCTGCAGCAGTTCCTGGTGATATCGAGGGGCCGCTGCATTCTGGCTTCCTCGTTTCATCCCGTCCCTTCGGTATTAACCACAAGAAAACGCTTGTCCGTCTCTTCTCTTCGTCAGCATTTGCTGTCCTGGGTTCCATCTCTGTAAGGAAGCGATACACTCGCGTTTTACTTCCAGTGAAACACTTAGGTTTACGCATGATCTTTTTCTCTTTACCCTGTTTTCTTTTTTCCCCTTTTCTTTATTTTATTTTCTTCTTCTTTTCCTTAAGGGAAAGGTCTTAATACGGCACTTTGCGCCATACGTCACGGGGTAAGCAGTCTGGAAACGTTACACACAGCAATTAGGGCTAGGTTATTAGGCAGGCGGGCACGTCGCCTAATACCTACCTAACGCCATCTTCCACAAAACCTTATTTTTATTCCGCTTCAGTATTACTGTTACTGTTCTCAAACCCTCGCAGACGCGCACTTAACGGACAACTCTCTCAGTCTTTAACTATGTGGAAGAACGATAGCCCTCGATTTGCCTGTCTCCCTTTCACACCTATTACCTTTTCGAGACAGCTCCTAGCTTCCTCTTACGCTCGGACGCTGGCCTCACAGGCGACGACCAAAATGAACCACTGGATCCCCAGGTCTCGCTGCTTCTCTTCGAGACGTCCCCCTTCGGTGGGCTGCCCTGCCAAACAAACCAAAAAGACTGCCGAGGCCGCGAGGGTACCAGATTTTCAGACCGCTTCTCCCAGGCTTTCGGGGTGACTGACGTCACCGCTTCGCTTCACGTTACTCGCAGCTACCTTCGTCTATTACTTAGGGCTAAACCTGTTTCTGTTTGCAGAGGGGCTCGTTGCTTGTTTAAACTTGACATATAGTCCATAACCTGCTCTGCATGCTCCCTAGTCCCTTCTGCTTTCGCAACACTTGTGGTAATTCGAGGCGGTAATTAAGAGTCCCCATTGTCCCATAGGCTGGAGCGAGACATTGCTGCTGCTCTGAGGAGGTGCCTAAAAGCCACGCTGTTTTCGCTAGCATCACTGGGGCTTCCCAGAGCCCATCGGTGTTCTCTTTGGCTTTTCCCGAGCCTTTTAGGTTTTTTAGGCTATTCCTTAGCCCGCCATTTTAGGGCAATGTTCTCCTTAAGCACTGCGCACAGCACGATTATCCCAGATCAGCCACATCGTGCACATACAGAGGCTTCTCAGAGGCGGCTCAGAAGAAAAGAGAGAAAAATCTCTTTGTCATCTGCGCATCCACCCGTCAACACTCTTCACCAGGAAGTGCTCTAAGTTCCTGTTTCTCTAAAGCGGGACCGAGTCGAGGCGGAGACGCAGATCGCACCCCATCTTTGTTAGAACGCCTCACTGCTGCGGGCACTGGGTCTGGCAGCAGTCTGAGGAATGTTTGGGGCCTTGCACAGAGTGCAGGGGAAGGTCTGGAGTCAGTGACAACGTTGCGGCAGGGCTCGGAGGCGTTTTGGGGCCTGTGGGGGCGTTGGGGCAGGATTTGTGGGTGGTTTAATGGCTTTGGGGGGGCTGGTTGCAGGAAGGGAGGGACTCTGCGGGGCCCTCAGGGCAGGGGTGCCATCCCAGATGCATAGGGAGCGCACAGGGGTGCCCTACGTGGCTCTCAGCTCGGCGGCAGGAGCCACCGGTCTCCCACTCCACCAGACAGGGGAGCGGGGCGGGGGGGGGGGGGGGTGAGGGGAGAGGAGGTGGAGGGATCTATGAGCTCGCAGAGAACACCAGAGGAGGCAGCAGGGAACTCACCAAGGGCCCCGCATCCCAGAAGAGCTGCGAAGGACCCCGCGTCCCAGACGAGGCTGCCGTGCCGCTGCTGGAGACATCCAGACCCCCGCGCAGACACCCCCCGTACACACTCCTCCAGGCTGCGTCCGCAGGGGCGAGCGCACGACCCGGCCCGCGCTGGGGAGGAACCGGGGCCCTGCAAGCGACACACGCAAAAGGGAGAGTCAGAGCCGCGCTCCGGCAGACCCGGCGCCGCGCAGACCCGGCGCGGCGCGGCGCCGCGCCCGACTCCCCCCCCCCCCCGCCCCGCCGCCTCCACGCAGCGACGGCCCCGGCTGGCAGGACACAGCCCGACACCCGCGGCCACCCGAAGGCACACGCTCGCCTCACCTCGGCCCCCACATGCTCGACTCCAGGCCGCCTCTGCCCTCGCCCGCCGCCGTCTAGCGAAAACACCCACGCTGCTCGCCGCCATTTTGCCCGCCGCCGCACCGCGCGTGCGCCGGCCGCCCAGGGCTCGCGAAGCCGCACCGCGCGTGCGCCGCCCAGGACCGCGCGGGAGGGGCGGGGGAGCGGAGCGCGAGGGGCGGGGGGGAGCGCGAGGGGCGGGGGGAGCGGAGCGCGAGGGGCGGGGGGAGCGGAGCGCGAGGGGCGGGGGGAGCGGAGCGCGTGGGGCGGGGGGAGCGCAGCGCGAGGGGCGGGGGGGAGCGCAGCGCGAGGGGCGGGGGGGAGCGGAGCGCGAGGGGCGGGGGGAGCGCAGCGCGAGGGGCGGGGGGAGCGGAGCGCGAGGGGCGGGGGGAGCGCAGCGCGAGGGGCGGGGGGAGCGCAGCGCGAGGGGCGGGGGGAGCGGAGCGCGAGGGGCGGGGGGAGCGGAGCGCGAGGGGCGGGGGGGAGCGGAGCGCGAGGGGCGGGGGGAGCGGAGCGCGAGGGGCGGGGGGGAGCGCAGCGCGAGGGGCGGGGGGAGCGCAGCGCGAGGGGCGGGGGGAGCGCAGCGCGAGGGGCGGGGGGGAGCGGAGCGCGAGGGGCGGGGGGAGCGGAGCGCGAGGGGCGGGGGGAGCGCAGCGCGAGGGGCGGGGGGGAGCGCAGCGCGAGGGGCGGGGGGAGCGGAGCGCGAGGGGCGGGGGGAGCGCAGCGCGAGGGGCGGGGGGAGCGCAGCGCGAGGGGCGGGGGGAGCGGAGCGCGAGGGGCGGGGGGAGCGCAGCGCGAGGGGCGGGGGGAGCGCAGCGCGAGGGGCGGGGGGGAGCGCAGCGCGAGGGGCGGGGGGAGCGCAGCGCGAGGGGCGGGGGGAGCGCAGCGCGAGGGGCGGGGGGAGCGCAGCGCGAGGCAGGCCAGACCCGCAATGGCCCCACCCTCGCGTGGTCGCAGCGCCGCGCTGCAGCCGGCCGGCTCCCGCGCGCCAACCGCAGCCCGCCGCGCCACCCCGGCGCTCAGGCCGAGCAGCGAGCGCCCCGAGGCTGCTCTGCCCGCGCCCGAGAGAGCGGCGGGGATCAGCGAGCAGGCGCTGGGGCTGCCCCGGGGAGAGAGCGCCGCGGAGCAGCTCCGAGACGGCACTGCCCGTCCCCGCGCCCCCAGGAAGCACCGAGAAGGAAAAGCCCTCTCGGGAAAAGCGCTCCCGGTCCGTGAGCACCGGGCAGGGGGCACGAGCGCGGCCCCTGCGCTTACCGTTACCGACAGAGCGTAGAGCAGCGGCGAACACGGCGACCGGCAGCGCGCACGTGTGCGGCGGCTGCGTGCGATGCTCTCCGTGCGCAGGGGCGGCCAGCCGTGGCTGCAGTACTGCCCTGCGGACACCGGAGGGCAGCAATGAGCACGGGGAATCCAGTGCACATGAGCGCCCCCTTTACGCGTGCAGTACCGTTTTTTTCCCGCTAGCGGGCAGCAGGGAGGGCCCCGGAAAGCAATGCGCATGCGCACCCCCTCTTCTCGTGCAGTACCTCTTTTCTGACGCGCGGTGGTAGCAATGAGCGTGGCCGTATTTAGTGCGCATGCGCCCTCCCTTTACCTGTGTAGTACCTCATTTTGGACGCGCGATGGCAGCAGTGAGCGAGGCGGAATGCACAGCGCATGTGCACCCCGTTTTCGCGTGCAGTACCACCTACTCCACGCAGGATGGCAGCAGTGAGCGCAGCCTAATGTAATGCGCATGCGCGCCCTTTTTACTCTTGCAGTACCGCGTTTCTGCCCCGCGATGGCAGCCATGAGCGCGGCTGAACTCAGCGCGCATGCGCTGTGCCTTTACGGATGTAGTACCGCTTTTTCAACGCGCGATGGCAGCAGTGAGGACAGCAGAACCCATTACGCATGCGCGCCCGCTTCACTCGTGCAGTACCTCTTTTTTGACGCGCGATGGCAGCAATGAGCCCGACCGAACTCAGTTCGCATGCGCCCCGCCTTTTCGCATGTAGTACCGCTTTTTTGACGGGCGATGGCAGCAGTGAGCAAGGCGGAATGCACGGCGCATGCGCGGCACATTTACGCCTGCAGTACCACCTCCTCCACGCGCGATGGTAGCAGTGAGCGCAGCGGAACTCAGTGCGCTTGCGCGCCTGCTTTTCTCGAGCAGTATCGGCTTTTCAACGCGTACTGGCAGCAGTTAGCATCTCCGAACTCCGTGCGCATGCACTGCTTTTCCTTTTTTCTTCTTTTTTTCTTTTCTCTTTTTTATTTTGCGCTTGTATTACCGCTTTTTGGACGCGGGATTGCAGCAGTGGGCGCCGCGCAACGCAGTGCGCATGCGCGCCCCCTTTACACGTGCAGTACCTCTTTTTCCCCGCGGGAGTGCAGCAGTGAGCGCCTCGGAGCGCAGTGCGCATGCGCTTTTTTTTTTTTTTTTTTTTTTTTTTTTTTTTTTTTACTTGCAGTACCGCTTTTCGGACGCGCGATGGCAGCAATGAGCACCGCCGAACGTAGTGCGCATGCGCACCGTCTTTACACCCGCAGTACCGCTCTTTGGACGCGCGATGGCAGCAGTGAGCGCGTCCGAACGCCGTGCGCTTGCGCTTCCCCCCCCCGCTTGCAGTACTGGTTTTTGGACGCGCGATGGCAGCAGGGAGCCCCTTCCGCGCGGTGCCTGTGTGCCCCCGCTTTACGCGTGCAGTTCCGCTGTTCTGACGCGCGAGGGCAGCAGGGAGCGCAGCGTTCCCCAGCGCGCATGCGCGCCCCCGTCTCCGGGTCAGTGCCGCTTTTTTTGTCCGTCTGCGCACACGCATGTAACAGTTCCTCATCTGTATTAGAACATGAACCTGTCGGTTTCTTGTAGAGCATGCATGCACATGCAGATGGGCCACTGCCCTACTGCTGGTTAAGACCAATTAGCTAGTAAATTGAAAAATAAAAGGAAACAGAGTTCCAGTCAGACCCTTCCTATCAGCAAAAAATGGAGAAGTTCTAGCTGAGATTACAAAGCTAGTATTAATAACAATCGTGTGTTATATTTTTGTCTCCCCTGAGCAGAACTGAAGCCTAAGTAATCCATTCTAACCCTGTGGATAGCGTTAGCCATACGTTGCTTAGCTTTGCTTTCATTGGTTTTTGTTCATTTTGTTATTGTATATGAATATCTGCAAAGGGGAAGATGCAACTCTTAAGATGAACTCCTGAGGCCGAAGTTAGAGAGACCAGAAGAAAGAGATCGATCCAATTTACAGGTGCCTCCACCCAGAAACAAGAGAAACGCTGTTTCTCTCACTAGAGATACACGTCCCTCCTGTTATTACTGGCTGTGGTGATTAACAGATCACCCGCGTGCAAGGCAGCATCTCTGCCTGTAACATGAAAACGTGCACTATATGGAGAAAGCTACCATTTCACGTACTTACAAAATATACTTATGTTCTGGAGAACTATGAGAAGCCCAGCTAAATCATTTAAGTCTAGAAAAGCCTCCCACAGTGCACTGTACTTGAATGGACCGTATAGCTTTTCAATATTGGGATTTCAGTACAGCCTTGCCCTGGGAAGAGCAGAAAATTACACACAGCAGAAGACAGAGGTTCCTCAGTTGTGGGCATCGTGAAACACCACACGTGCACAGTGTGTACTCACCTGTCAATGTGATGGCAAAGGGATTTCTGTTACTGAGATGACTAGTGCACTGTAAAAATGCACAGCTCCCGTGTTCCTGCCTCAGGAAAATAGCAGCAGATACTAATCCCTGCAAAGAAGCTGTTCAATCTGAGAACCGTCTTCTCAAGTCTGGAAAAAGCAGTACGCAGTATCCTTGCAAAAAGGAACACGCTTTGAAGTTGAAAACCCTGCTTTACGAAAAGGAACTTGCTTTTCTGCACATCCAGTCAGAACTGCGCTCAGATGCATAATGGCACATATCAAAAGCCACATTTAGCACTTTGTAATGGAAACCAGTATCTTTCAGGTCTGCAACACCAGAGTTGTTACTGTTTTGTCCAATTATCGTGCTACAAGTACTGTAGACTGTGGCATTACTGTGTTACGCAACCACCTCTCTCTTTTGAGAGCAAAACCCAAAGTATAACAACCGCATATTTGTAAAACACCAGTTGTGAAAGACTTTTGCCCTGAGACTACAAACACTACTGGAACCTGCTGACTTCACGGAGGGAGGAACCAGGACAGCAGAAGGGAAAGGAGTTCCAATTTACCCAATAATCAGTGTTCAAAATGTACCTCTTCTTCAAGATTCTTAAAGCAGCAGCTGGAAGAACACCTGGTGATCAGGGGAACTGAAGAGGACGGTACAGCAGGCAGAACAGCTCACTGAATGCGCACTGGTGGCATAATTAAGGGATGGCAGCCAAAAGGGAACTGTGTTTTTCACCTTATTACATACCCAATTGTGAAATTAATTACGTTATTGAATTATTAATCATTATATTTTAGCCACCTTGTAAGGTAAGACACCTATACACCATGACACGTGGATTGATAGGGTGGAAAAAAGACCAGAAAACTGTACAGAAGTGAGGTATCGCTGGGTACGGACAATACCCAGAAGTTTAACTCAAGCATCAGGATGAGCGGTGGTTAAATGTCATCCAAAAAAAAGCCACACGCACAAGAACAAATGCGTTCCTTAAGCACAACTGAAACATAGCTACTATAAGAAAAGGCCGAAGGGGAAGAGGTACTGACTGCGCTCAGAGAGAACTGTAAGGCTCATACGCCAAAGCTTCTCAAGGGCTGGCCAGCAGATGAGCCAAAGAGTGGGTTGTTCTCCAGAAGAGCTCTAATGGATAGGCTGGCAGGCTGGCTGCTCCCCTGACCCCACTAAACAAGATGCGTGGAGGGAAACAAACAAACAAACAAACAACAAAAAAAAAAAACCCAAAATGGATGAAACACCCACAGATCCTGTAACTCAGACTGTACATAAAAGGGGTAGTTAGTGGCTTGTGTAAGCACAAGCCTCAGAACTGTATAAAGCCAAGATAAAATCAGAAGCCTCTTTCACGGGCTTCCCAAACTTGTTTTGTTCAGAAGCTAGAAACTTTATGAATGCCTAGAAGCAACTGAGGTTCTGATACGACCTCTCAAGTATTGCTCCGACTCAGGAGTTATGAATTAATAACCTGTGTGTGAATGATACAGATGCAGCTCATTCACGCACGCACAGATTAAACACGCTGACAGATCCAACAGAACAGTGTTCTGAAACTCTCGGGTTCTCCTACCCTCTTCCCCCAGGCTCCCGCCTCTTATCCCAGTACGCAGCTGAGATGAAGCTGGTCGAGACTGCTTACCTTCCACAGGCAGATGCAGGAGTGAAAGGACAAAGCTTGCAAAAACGGTCCCCTGCTGAGCAGCATCCAGCCTTTCCGCACTTACGCTGTTGACAATTCCTTTTACCGTGATCAGGGATCAAGTTAGGGGAGGCACACACCGCAAGCAATGTTCATTCAAAGAGATGGCTTATGTTCATTATTAATTCAATTACTATTATTAATGCTGGAGGTCTATAATTAGCACCATTTATAATAGTACAGTGTTACAATAACATAATACAACTGCTAAAATTGTTACTATATGGCACAGAATGTCAGTGAAAAACCTGTGCAACTCACAGCCCAACTGGCTCCTGTTCACGTTGCCTGATGTTAGGGCCAAGGCACTGAGCAGAGCAAGCCTTACCTTCCCCTTCGGCTTTCCAGAGATGGGATTTCTTCTGGGAGCAGGGTGGGGGAGTCAAACTAAACCGCCTAAGTCTGCTCTTTCAGGAGCTGTCCACCTTCTTGGCAAAATCACATTCGAGTCCATCATTTTTTCACCCCTGCAGGGGCACAGCTGAGAAACACAAACTCACTTACATTTACCATTGTCCTCATCTAGTTGATGTGTTACAGGACTTGTCCTGGAAACGTAATAGGGCCTCTACCATTTTGGCTCTAAAGCATGTTGATTTTCATCCAGGTTCAAACACGTTACTTGGTCCCTATATTGGAAATTATATACAAATTTGAAAGTTAATTTCCCATTCCCCCCCCCCCTTTTTGTCACTTTTACTGCTTTACCAGATCCTTAATTTCTTCTTTTTCCTGTTGTAATGTTTTTACCCATTTCCACTGATCTCCTTCAGGATCCTTAGGGTGTCATGCATTGGGACACCAGGCCATGGGCTGTCCAAACATAATATGCCACGGTTGTAAAACAGTATGTCATCTAACGCTACTCCCTAAATCTGCTAATATCAAGGGTAAATTTCAGGCCATTGCGTTGCATATTGTCCTATAATTTTATTAAGACTACTATTTAATAACGTGCTTCGTTCTGGAGGACCGGCGCAGGGTCATCCCGAAGGGGCGCATCGCCTCGCCCGGCGGCGAGAAGAAACTCGTCCACGCTGCGCGCTCGCCCCTGCTGCTGAGAGAAACGGGGCCGGGTGCCGATCTCCTCGCCGGCGTGAGTGCGACCCGGCCCCCTGCTCCCGGCCGCCGCCGCCCCCCCGGCCCGCAGCGCCGGGACTTCTAAAAAGCCGAAGCTTTCCTCGTTACACTCCAGCAGGTAGGAAGCGAGACTCGAGATCAGGTTTGCAACTTCCATGTAGTTTAATAAGTTAACAGGTTCGGCCATTACACAGCAATGGAATTCTTCTTAAACATTTACAAAGGTGCTGAATTTCATTCATTTAGTCTGTAATTAATTTTTTTTTTAGTTGTCATCTCTTAAATAGCTAAACAGTTCCTATTTTTTCCTCTAAACCATCTGGGATTAAAATAATCCCCCCAGAGAGAAGGCATCCAAGTACAAAAGAGCACGCACATGTGGGGCACTAACTCAGATTCAGCATGGATATTCGGTCCAGTACCTGTACAAACGAGGAAAGGTGTTGTAGAGCAGTCATGCCTGTAAAAGGAGCTGTGATATCACAAATACACAAAGACCTTTTCCAGAAGTTGGACCACCACTGAGATCATTATACTCATTGTGAACTAGGGGGAGGAAGGGGAGAACAGGACAAAAGACTCCAAAACACACAAACGCCACCCACCCAACATTCAAGTATTTTGAGAGCTGCCCAGAAATGATCTCTCTGTAGGATCAGCAAACAATGAACTGAGAGTAGTTGTCATAGGAAGCAATGTCACTAAAGATAGAAAGCAGAACAAAAACGTTTTAAGCGTACACATTGCCATACGGACACATTTCTAGTCTAGAAGCAGAGCATGCCCACTGCTCCTTTACATCAATCTGAAGTTTTCATTATGCTCCTCCCTGCGGCACTAGGTTTTCTGACCCGCTCTCTCCCTAACTAGTCTCCCCTCCCTCTCCTGCACTTCAGCTAACCTGTTTAAAAACCCAGCCTCAACTACATAAGCAGTGTGAGGGGTCTAGCAGATGCAAAAGTCGGATTTCCTTTTACAAGCCCACCTCTAGTAAGGTCTATTTGAATTTATTTCGTGGACACCACAGAAGCTATTAAGGCCACTCTCATTTTCAGTCACTTCCCACTGTGACCAGGACAGGTCTTCACAGAGCAGGCTCTATTTACAAGTGCATGCAAACACAAATGCATGTGCGCACTGTGCCTCCCTCTCCCTCCCCCCCGCAAATAAGTAGCCTTTGACCTTCCCCTCCAAATATCAGGCCTCAGTCACACATCCATCACACTAAAGCCTATAGTTCCCCTAAAACACTGAGCTCTTTGCAGTTCCCTTCATTCATGCACATGGTTTCTCTTGCCTCGGGAGGATATCCCTTGCAGACAGATGCCAAGGGCTTTTTCGCCAGAGAGATTCTTAAAAGCCTTACCAAAACATGAGAAGAGGGTACATCCAGACAGAAATATACTTACAAGCATACAGCTAGAGAAATCTATTTTCTTCAGGGAAGTAAAAATACACAGTACGGGTAAATTCTAGTAACTCTGTTCAGCCAAGACAGAAAATAAAAAGTTTACTTTGGCTTCATTGAACAGTCACCCTTTCAACTTGTGTAGCCAGCAGTGAAATGCAGCATTTGGAACACAGGCCCTCATAAGCAGGTTGAACTATTTCAGAAACCCCTCTGTGATCAAGCCCACCTCCCTGCCACTCCTCTTCCCCCACATATTTGATCAAGGACCAATCTCACGACGTGCAAGTATTGGGCCTACCCTGAGGCAGCCACATAGCACCCACGGTTCATTTCAGTCTAAAAGTTAGATGGCAGACTGCTCTGCACACCGGAGTTGCTTCAAGCCCTGTTGTTACGAAATGCCACAGACTCTGCAATGGCACCAAGATGAGGGTGTGAGTACACAGAAGTTAAATAGGGAACAGCAGATCTCAAACTTCGAAACAGAATTTCTTTTGTCCTAAAGCAAGAAGCACAAACAGAGATTAAACACATAAGAGATTTCTTTATGCACCAGTTTTAGGGGAGAAACAGCAGTTTTTGGAGGGCAAAGACTTACATGACCTTCCCTTTCCTTCTGAAAGGATCAGGTTAGAAGAATGATTTGGCATGCCAATAATGTCATACACACACACACACACACACTTACCATTCTTGGCTTCCCAAGAGATTCACACAGGCTCATGTGGCTAGGGCAAACAAAACCAGCCACCTACTACTTGGAGGATTAAAAAAAAAACGTGCATGAGAGAAAGGAAACTCTTAAGGGATACAAAGATAAAGGAACAGCACACGAAGCAGGAACATACCAGAACTAAAAAACACCAAGTGTACACAATTGAGCATTGTTCCCCCTACCCCTTGGTTCCTCAGTCACCCATTTACCCAGATACTCTGAAAAAGATTCTGCACTCGTGGGGAACATTCAGTAGATAAGAAGAGATTGCAAGATCAGTTCTATAATGCAGAAATTTGAGAAACAATCATATAGCACAACGCACATCTCCACTAGAACGCACAGACAGATGTGGGAATTAATGTTTGGGGCAGTGCTCTGTCTGAACTTGAGGACAACGCTTTCCTTTGCAAGCAATCTAACCAGATGCAAACTTTCAGGTTCAGTTTACTGCCCATGATAAAAAGCACTGCTCAAAATTCAAGGGGAAATATACACCAACCACTCCACATCTCGTGTTGCATTCATTCCATAGAGTACAGTGCAAGATATTTCCAGATGATTCTTCTGCCAGGTCAGAGCTCAAAATCAAAACAGCAATTCCACCGCAATTCATCTGCAGGAGTATCCCAGAGCCAACAAGCTGGGAACAAATTCAGTATGTGTTGTAAAGCCCACATATGTATTGCAGGAACTGCCTATCTAACACAGCTTCAAAGAGAACCTCAGTCTCCTGAGGTTGATGAAGAACTCTAGTTTTGGTTTTACTTCTAGGTTTCCTATTGCCTCCTTCCTCTCAGGCAGACCAAAGTGTTCTGATTACAACCTAAGTATGCATTTGTCAGACACAAAACTTGCTGACATTTTCCACATCAGGTTTATACCAAAGAGGACAATACTCACTATCCCTGGCAGCCCTTGTGATGTACTCAAATGCCATAGCTGAGTTTCAGATGTGCAGGTGTGAGCTCTGGATATTCACCACCAGCTGCTCCACACGCTGAGACAACTCACTCTGCTCACAGTTTAAAGAAAAAAACCCAAATCTTGAATTTGAATCATGAAAGGTCAAATGCTAAGCCCATAATTGGAGAGCTGCTGACTTCTCTTAAAGTTCCTGTCAATTCAAGCTAGCATTTCTAGGGCAAGGTTTCATGGCCATTCCGATAGCGATGCAGCACTGTCTAGGTTCAGTGCATTTCATTCAAAGCAACCTCAAAATCTAACAAAACGAAACAGAGAATTCAAGTAATGTGAGTGGCAGAGGCAGAGTCATAGCAGGGATAGTGCAAAAGGGAATGCCAAACTGGAACCAAACCCTGGAGCTCTGGGAACAAGGGTGCACCTGTGAATGACACTGCCACGCATGACACTGATCCAGAGAAGGAAGCCTGCTTCCAGACCGACAGCTGAGCTCCTAACAGCCTAGATGCAGACTGCCAATTTCCAACAGTGCTGCAGCAGGAACTGGCCAACTCCATCAAGAAAACTGATTTTCAGTGACTAGTAGTGAGCGCTCTGACATCTGTAGCAAAGAGAGCTGTGAGCAAAGCGACAAAGGCCTACCCACAGCAGTTTGCTGGCAAAAAAAGAAACAAGGGATAAAAAAAAAACATTAAAGAGGTTGGGAATGATAGAAAGACTTCTGGACCAAAAAAAATAGATGGAGAAGAGATTCCTGGTCAGCTAGCTGGACCAGTCTGTTTTATCATGCATGCCCAATCCAGTGGGAAATCAGAAGGAAAAACAGGAATGAGAGTCCTTTCATTTGGCACACATCAGTGCTTTCAATCCAAGCCCCAGGTGACTCAGGCCTTCCCTAATTCCAGACACCTTCAACATAGGCCCTGAAATTCCCACCTGTAAATCCTTTCACGGTGGCATGCCACCAAGCCCATTCCAGTCCTTCAATATGTCCCGTGATGGCGACACCAGTAAGCCAGGATTTGTCTTTCTGAATCACACAGTGCATTGTTTCACACACGATTTGAGAGAACTTGTAATTTTTAAATTGGTCACATCCTGCATGAGGACTAGCGACACTCCCCATCTTGGGAGCTACCGTAAGACAGCAGAGCTAGAGAATCCAGGGAGGCCTAGGTGAGCTCTTCACTGCGATTTTCTCCCTTCTGCTCTGTTCTATTAAGTCTACATCCTGCAGAAGAATGAGAGCTTCCATTCAAACCATTTGCTCCTACAAGATGCAAGCATTTTTCCCAAACACTGCTGTTACACTGATCCAAACAGGGCCTCAGGGGACATTCGGAACATGGGTGTTGTGGTGGAAAACCATGCATTTAAAATGGAAAAGCCTCCTCCAACACAAGCAGTTGATTTTCCTCTGTGCAGCTTTCCCTCAAGAAAACACACACCCTGCTTGAACACAGTGAATCAGATCCTCCAGACTAGTATCCGATGCAATCAAAAAAGGTTCCTTCTACTACAGGAAGCATTTCTGTCAGCAAAAACATGTAAACTCTTGACTCTTTCCACCACATGGCTTCAAGTTGCACAGCAAACTGCCCTTTCGCTAGCATCACCGCAGCCCTCATTATCAGTTTCCCAGCATGACGCTGGTTGTCAGTGCTAAAACTGCTGGAATGCAAGGCCAGGCACTCCACGAGACCAAAAGACAGCATCCACTTTCCCAGTGACTCACCAGTAACACTCCCTACCACCTCTTAAGGAAAAAAAGTCCACTCGTACAAGAAGACACACATGGAGGCACAGTCCCTTCCCCATTCCTGAATACAGGTACAGAGGAGACTGGCGTCAGAGGGTGGCAGCACTGACAGCAGTGACCAGATGTTCTTGCAAGGGCTTGGCCTTCTCTAGAATCTTGCCCAGTGGTCAAGACTTCCTTCTCCTCAGAGACTCCTTTCTTCATCAGAACAGAAGAGAAAGCAAGCACCTCTCGGCACTCTCTGAACCAGAGACCATTCCGACAGCAGAGCTGGGTGGAGAACCACGGCTCATTCTGCTGATAGCTCACAGCCCAGGAACACCTTGCCCCACACCACATCGCACCTCAGTCAGGTTACGGCCTTTGCACGCAGCAGAAGTACTGCAAACATTTAGACTGCCAGTGACTGCACCATTCTCTCCCACCAGAAGAGCCAAACAGGGCTGCATCCCGCACCTCTTGGAGAGGCAGCTATTCTGGTAGTCTCCCAAATTTTAACTCCGAGGCTGTCACATGAGGGGTCCCTTCTCTTTCCAGGAGGGGTCAGATGAAGCTGGATGGCTACGCATAGTCACTTCTGCAGCTCCGGGGACCCCTGTGCGGTTTAGCATGCCAGCTGGATTTCTCAGGAGAGCACAGTGGGTCACAACAGTCAGAGAAGGCCAAGCCAAGGCAGGCGAGCAGCCTAAGCCCTGGGTTCACCACGCCTTTGCTCCCCGAACACTGTAAAGCACTGGGGTGTCTTCCCTCAGCCAACACTGGAAGAAACTGGACTGTAGGTCACAGATACCGTGGAGTGGGAAGACAAGAGACGAGAAAAGGGTTTCTGTGCAATCTTTCTGACTGACTTCTCCCTCCTTCAGTTCTCACCTGTTGTTGTGCTGTCACTGGCTTTAGATTTGGATTTAGACTTGAAGGAGAAGCGCTTGATGAGGCGGCGGGAGAAGCTGCCAGCTTTCTTCCTGGTGGCAGAGCTGGTGCTGACGTTAGACAGGTCATCATGCGACTGGCTCAGGCCTGCTTCCTTCTGCTTGCTCCTTCTCCGGAAGATGAGCTTGGTACCGCTCCGAAGAAAGCTAACTGCAGAGACAGAAGAAGCAGAAGGAAAGCACAATGGTATCCTGCCCTGGCAAGTCTCGGTGTCAATATGCATTGTTTTTGGGCCACTCTCAAATGAGTGGTAATCAAAGACCTCACACACCTTGAGCAGTGAAAGCACACAGCAAGTCAGCGAGTCCCAGCTCCCAAACACAAGGCAAAGTGTGCATTCAGGACAGAACGCAATACCAGCAAGCTGTTTCACTGAACACATTGTCACATGTCCCCTGCCACTCTGAAACTCCTTTTCCAACAAGGTCCTCACTTCTGCAGAATTGCAGAGAATTGTAACAGAAAGGTAAGATTGCTGTGAATAAAAAAATGAGTGGGAATGTGTGGGTGTGGAGGCACCAGCCGGAACACACAGCATGGAAAAAGCCTCTCACACTGGCTTGTGTTAATGGCACCCAGATTAGCTAGTCACCAAGCCTCCAGCACAACGGCTGCAGTTTCACAAGCCACCCAGATCTGGAGACAAAAAACAGCGATGGCTCCTGATGAATCACAGAGGTGGGACGGGATGGAGACACTGTCAGCTCTAAAAGGGAACAAAAAGGCATATCCAAAACCTGCACGTGAAACAATGTTGCAACAGTATGTCCTACAGAGGGGCTTAATTTCTTCTTCTTCCCCCTGCCCACCAGGTCTCTCGGGAGTCTGGGCCGCACATCTTTTTGCCTGCTGATATGCGAACAAGGGACCGACACAGCTCAAATGGTACCAGGGCACAGACTCCAAAATGCTGAAGACTCTCCCATCCCCGTACTCTGAGAAATTGAGATTTTGAGGTTGCTTTTGTTTATGTAAGTTTGTAGCTAGCTGCAAATGTCATGGTCACAAGCAAAGAAATCCAAGGCATAAGGCCTGCCTAACTGACAGCCCCAGAAAGTCTAGAACAATAGCTCAATCAGGGCAGACCTGCTCTATTGCTAAAGGAGGGAGTTAATGGGGTCATCCTATGGCATTACAGGGCAGGGGTGCTAGCTACTTTGATATTAACAAAGGTGATAATGAAGAAAGAGGGAGGGCATCTAGGCCTGCACAATCTACTTTGTATGGCATCCCATTCTGTGCCACGTGCTGTAGACTTCTGGGGAGGAATCGTTATTTGCAGACATGAGTACACGTGCCTGATCTGTACACCCAGAGGCCAGAGAGTCAAAAATGCCTCTCGGCAAGCTGTAAAAGGTTCCCATCCAACAGAGCACAGAAATCTTGAGACCCTCAAGTAATTGGACACCCGCAAATAGAGACGTTTGGACCATTCCAAAGGGGAGAGCAAGAGAGAGATGGGCTCTTCTTGGGCTCTGGTGGAGGCCAGCCATCACTAAGCCAAAAGCTGGTAGCAAATCCACACTTTGGTGGGATACTCAGCCATCGTTTCATCCTCAAGCGCAACAGACTGATGTTAGTTACCATCCAATAGCACATCCTCACCTTTGTGATCTTTCAAGCTCCTGGTCTCCAGGGCTCCCGTGGAGCCAGTTTCAGACTCAACATCTTCCACTGACGGTCTCTCAGAGATGTCCGATCGCGTTGTCTCATCCAGCTCCTGACTGGCTCTTTGTCCTGACAGCGACGCTTCGAACAGCTGTGATGATTCGGTAGAATCATGCACTTGGTCAGCTGCATCTGCCGCTACAGGATCCCGGTATGCGGTGGCCTCCATGGATGCAGCATAACCCAGAGAAAGTGCCATTTCATCTTGGGCAATAGGTACCTGGAAGGGGTTAAAGGGCAAACAAAAAGGAAGACAGGGCCTAGAAGATAAAATTCATCCCTTCTCTTCCATCCATACCTACACACGGATTGTCCCGTTCAGCTCCTCAGTGCTAGAAAGCACTGAGACGCAGTCTCTGCTTTTTGTGCTGAAACATCCTGGAACGTATCAGTATTCCGCACCACCTCCCTCGCTCCCATAGGCAAGTCCCAGGATAACTCCTTAGATTCTCTACGAGGCTCCCAACCGGCTACAAGAGCAGCTTCCCTCTCTGCTGCTGCCCCTTGTGAACTGCCACTGGCAGCTGCACTGCAGACCGGCCAAGTACCTTTGACACCTGTTGGGAAGCAGCAACAAGCTGCAAGGAAGCAGCAGGATGATTCTGCTGAGCAAGTCTTCTGTGCTGGAGCATGCCCTCCCACACTGCTCCCTACGGGAAGGACTGCTTTCACAAACATACTCTTAGAAACAACCTCCCAGAATCGAGATGGAGTCCCCACACTACCAGTTACCTTGGAAACTCCTGAGATGATTAACGTGCTACGTTTTGTTGGGGTCTTCTTGGCAGGCTTGTTGTTTGTCTCAGTTAGCTGCCGGATCGCTGTCTCAGCCACCGGATCCAAGCCATTGGGCATATGGCTGTCCCCTGAGCACAAGGAGAATACAAACAGCATTCTTTAGCAGCGGCAAAAGGTCACTTGCTGACCACGATGCTTTTAATGGGCAACTACAAGTGCGTGACAGCAGAGAACAGTACTTATTAGACTTGTCTGAATAAACTGAAGGAAGGAAGCTCCACATAGCTCTCAGCTCTTCCAGGCACTTGAGAAGTTTGAGCTCCCACCAGGCATATCACCACTACCCACCCCCAACATAGACTTCCAAAGACTTCCCAGAGGCCAGGCAGCCTCTGTTGCAAACTGTCAGAACAGCCACAGCACTGTGCCCTGGAGACAATCAGTCACCCAAGCATAGGGCTAGTAGAGCTCTTTAGGTCCAGATGGCTTGAGGATGTTCTTGTCAAGCAAGGGAACATCCAGAGCCAGGGCCTGGAGAGCCATGGTGGAATCTAACTCCTCTCCCCATTCCACTCAAGCACTTGGACATTCTCTTCCACAGCAAATGCAGATGAGCTAAGTCACCCATACAGGGACATGGGTGATGTGCCTCACCAACCCTGTCTCCAAGAAAGGCTAAAGAACATCACTGCTCCAGTAAGACTCTCAAGCTTCCAAGCACTTACAGCTACCACTGGACAAGGCGCTGCGAGGACAGCTGCTCTCCAAAAGCACCGTTGTCTTCTTCTCAGTCACTTCCACCTTGGATGGTGACCTTGATGGTGAATCTTCGTGGTGAAGGAGAGACAGAGATACAAGATTAGCAGTAAGTAGACACGAAGCTTGGGCAAGTTCACCAACTTATGAAATGGAATTCACACGCCCTCGAGCACGCGCAGAGAGCCTGGAGTGGCTGACTCCATGTGGCACAACATCATGCAGAAGTTCTGCAGCAGCAGGTACAAAATTAGAGTCGGGGCCTCCTGCCACCAAATCACGTCACAGAGGCTCATCCCTTTCACATCTCTCCCTAAACATCGTGCTACACCAGTTCCCTCCTCTGGAGCCACATACAGTTCTCCAGCCAGCCACAAGAAAGGAAAGGAATAGCAATGATGGTCACATGCCAGCCCAGAAGCCAAAAGTGCTGCCCACCCATCCACTGTTCAAGATGCCAGTCAGCAGCAACCACATCATACAATGGCTAGGCGGTCTGGCTACCGCCTGAGTGAATAGCTTTGGGAATATCACAGCCAATTTTGTGCCCCCATAGCAGCCACCTGTACAAGATGCCTGTTCTAGGGCAGCCTTACCCAGCTTGCAGTCTGCCTTGGGCCGGGACTGAATTGTGGTGACAGTAGTCACGATGGTGCCATCGGGCATGATGGTCCGGTCCATTTCAACCTTCTTGGTGGGGGTGATGCTTGTACGCAGAGATGTGGCATGCTGAGCATTCAGAGATGCAGGACACTCCTGGTACAGCAGCTACAAAGAATAAACCATAAGTCAGATGAGGCTCTCCTCCTCCCAGTAGGAAAAGTAGGCAATATGGATGACAAAAGCTACTGCTCAATACTTTCGATACTCCCACAAGCCATCATGCACCTTGGTCTCCACCTAGTAAGCCTGCCCCTTCTGAATGTCTGAGATAGTCCGTCTCCTGTAGGCAGCAAAGACTCCAACTAGCACCTATATCAGAGCGGTGCAGACCCGGGCAGCGTGCTTAGCCAGGAAGATACTTAGACCCCTCGCACTATATCAGCCTTCCTCCCACCAGCGAGGTGAGGCACCAAGAAGCCATCCTCACTGTGGTGTCAGTTGAATGGAGGGATGCTCAGGAACTGCAAACAAGGTGCAAGGTGACACCCCTCCTCAGCCTGGGGATCTGCCAGTCCCCTACAGCATGCCCAGGCCTTAGCACGCTAGTCTCCAGTGAAGGACTAGCACCATAAATGATTCTGGGGCATGCATTTGCAGAGCTTATAAAGTCATAAGCTCACCTCCAACATAATAGTAGCTTCAGCTGCCAATGACTGCCCAGCTCCCGGAGCCAGCAAGCAGACCTGTCTTCCAGACGGTTGTTTGCCCAAAGAGTCAAGCAAAAGCGTAGCATGTGCCAGCAGCACATCTGTGAGACAAAAAGGGAAAACAAAACACGCTGCAGAACCTCAGCAACTTAGAGCTCTTCCAAACTCCCCCTGCTCTTGGGAAGTAGCTCTGTGGGCCAATAAAGCAGATCCCCAAGACTCCAGTAGCTCCCAGGTTCGGCAGGGGCCCCTCTGCTTTACTGATTCACAAATCAACTGAGTTAAAGAAGGTTTGGTTCTGTGGCTTTCTTCAAAAACAGATGCTACGGCTAGTCCCTAACTGAGTGCAAATGAACAGAATTACAAGCCCTCTGCAAAACAAGGGGAAAAATCCCTGTGTCCTTCTCTCCACTTCTGGGTGGAGAATTACAGGCTGTGGGAGCCTCCCAGGTACCAGAAAGATCAGTAAGAGCATGTGTATGGGAAAATGCGGAAGAATGTCAAGGAGACAGGTGACAGAAGCCAGCCAGACTGCTTCGTGGGAAAAGGAGCATCAACAGGGCACATTGACCCATAGTCACGTGGTTGAGCCTGTGCCAGTGTGGTGCTGCACCTGGGCTTTGAAACAAGAATAACGATGAGCTCAATATGCTTACGGCGCATGTGCATAGTACATAAAAACTTCATCTAGTGCCCCGCCCTCGCATTCCTCGCCATGGACCGACACTCAGTGGTGCCACGGACTCTCCTGCTTCATTATTGCCTCAATCGGGAAATCGCTGGGGAAGCTCAACTCAGAGGCAGAGGTAATAAATGCTCAGTATCAACCATAGTGTGCCTTGTGTTTGCGTATCTGTCTCTGCCAGGAGTCCAGAAGGTGCTCCCGTCTCACCCTTACAGCGTGCAACTACGAACAGACTCAAGAGTTATTTCACACAAGGGTCCATATAATGGAGTGGACATTATGGAGTATGAACATCCTTTCCAGAGTTCACAACACATCGCACCAAGACAGAAGACCCACAGACTCAAAGCACAAAGTCCCTTAGGCTCTTTGTCTTCCAGTAATAGAATCCCTTTTATGGCTGCCCATACTCACTCTCTCCTCTGCCATCGCTCCCCAGCACTCGTAGCTTCAGCTCTTTACTTCTAGGCCCCAACTCCCTGTTGAAACAGAAACAGACAGGCTGGTCTTGCAGAACTGCCACAGAGTAAACAACCCCATTGCATATTTTCTCTCCCTCAAACCCACGTGCCTTGGGCATGCTGCAGAGAAGAGAATTCAAGCTCATGTCCCATGCAGCACTGTGCAGACTGTCTAGGGAAGCTGGAAAAGGCTGTCTGGAAGGCTGTGAATGCCAGGCCTTCTCCCCCTGCCACTCCCCCACACTCCCGTAATCAGTGCTTCTGTCCATCCAGTCAAAACACAGCGTTCAGGAGAGCAAGGGACTAGATACGCGGGCTGAAGCTGATCAGCAGAACTGCCTGGCAGCCCAACACATGGGCAGCACAGATGCACACTGCCCTGAGGTGCAGACTTCACCTCTACACTGTCTGCATCAGTTACTGCACAGCAGGAATGACACGCAGAGGCTGTGCCAGCCTGCCTCTGCTGCCCCAGCCAGAAGGAGGGCTGCCACTTACAGAAAGAGCTCCTCGTTCCATTCCATCTCTGCTGCAGCACCAGCTTTCACCGGCTTTGTGCATTTCTGCTGCAGAGGGCTGTCTAGCTCCACCACACAGTGTATTTCCCCAACTCCTGCCACAGAAGAAGAGAGAGCACGTGTGCACTTCTCAACACAATGCACATCTTTTCCATTCAAACCCATCTAAAACTTCCACTTCTCTAACCTCACAATCTATGCACTTCCCACTGGAGATCTAGCAATGCCTTCATGCTTACCTGCCTTCCCTGTGCAGCCCAAGTTCAGCACTTGCAGATTCCGGAGCAACAGCTTAGACCCCAGAGGGGCTGCCACACTGGATGGGGGCTCTCGAGTCACCTTATCGCTGCATACCTGAGGAATGACGAGAGCAAGACCGATGCCTTATCGTTCACTCACCAGCAGACAGCAGCAAGACGCACAGCATTAGTCTCTGCATGGCCTAACTAGCTCCTCACACCAACGTACAGGAATACCCGAGGAGCTGTCAAGAGAAGCTGCAGGTTTCCAGAGCTGGTAGCCTGCAGCAGGCCCACTATTTTTTCAGATATTATAAAGCAGACAGGGAAAGAGAGAGTCAAGAATCAGCTCGCAGGCTGCTAGAAGGGGAGGTGAAGAAGACTAAACACTCAGTTCAGTAAAGACTGTACTGCTCAGGATCTATCCTGTGCTCACCTGCATTTGCTCCCTGACCTCTCAGTCCAAATTCCCTCCCTATCGCTCCTCTTCAACCAGTTTCTGGACTGTTCCATGATTGTAAATACTGCCCCGGAGCCCCAGTGTTCAGAGCAACAGAGAGACTGCTAAAACACAGATTTGTCTCAGGTAGTCTGGCTTCACCTCAAAGTGGCTGGCACCCAAGTCTCAGAAACAAGATACAAATACAACTGCTCTTCAGAGCAATTCTAATTCTTCCTGCTCCCTGGGTCACATACTCCATTCCTGTGACAGTGCAGGCAAGGATGTGGCTGCTGCCCATCCTTGGAGCAAGATTCAACCCTTGGGTTCCTGCCTAAGCCTCAGCCCTCAGAAACACGCCAGGGCACAGCGTTAAAGGCACAAGAAAGACAAGGAGAGCCTTACCGCAATGGCCCCTGCAGTGCAGGCCTTCAGATTCACCATCATGGCTGGCTGCGTGCTGACAATGGTATCCTCTATCAGATCCTTTATGGTGGACAGATCCACTCTTCCTTCATTCTTCTCTCCGTAAATCAAAAGGAAATGCAGCAAAGTGATAAAGAGGCAGACTCATTTTCTCCTTATACAGCTGGATTCTCCAGCTGCCTAAGCCACCAAGGCTCTGCACGGCCTCTCTCCCAGGGTCACACTCTTCCTGTATCATGCTATATTCTTTCTCCCCAGTGCTTAAAGCTTCTGTGTAAGAGCTTCAAGCAAACATAAGCTGCCTAAATAAGATAAATTAAAACTTTACATCTGTAGTCTATCCCACTGCAAGTTTTGACAATACAGCCTTTACAGTTTGTCACATCCTCACAACTTTGTGAGATGCCACTGCTGCACTTTCAGGATAGCAACCAGATTCCTACATCTACTCTGAATAAGGCAGCAAGGGTGCCAATAAAAACACCCATTTGGATCAGAGGGCCTGAACTGAACATGCTATGGAAGCACAAGCACATCTGTGTTTAGTTTGTTAAACCACTAATACCCATGGGCTCTGCACACAGTAATTTTGCAAAAGAAAAAAAAAGAAAGGAAAAAAAATGAAAAAAAAAGCAGCTCGTCTTTGCAACTCTGGCAACAATAGTGGGAGCACCTACGTAGACAGAAAGCATTTTTTGCTATGCATACTCCCATTCAGATGTTACGTGAAACTCAGACAACCGGCACTGGTACTGCCTTGGCTCTCTTGAGGCTGCGCTGTTTTGGTACAACTGAGCTAGCACCGATTCCAAGGTGAAAGAATCCCTTTCCTTGCCCACAAGGGCTGCAACAGTGAGCTGCCAATCTTTCCCTTCTGCAGTGGCCTTCTTCCTGGCTCAGTGCTGTTTCTGCCCCTCCTGACCTTCCTCTATTTGAGTCTGGCCTCCCATCATTTGCTCACCTCATGAGGCTGAAGTCTCGGAAGAACAGAGAGATTCAGGTCTGGTCTGTCCTTGAATGTCCACGACACCAGGAGACCCTCATTCTGTATCTCCTGCAAGTGGATCTCCACCTGGGCCAGAACAAATATACACTGTCAGGAACACCCTCTACTTTCAGTAAATCCTTTTCTCCCCTGCTTCAAATTCAACAACTAAAAGGGCCCCACAAAAGTGTGACAGTAAGAGACAGAAAGCAAGAACACAAGTAGTCTTGGTGCTATGGGAAGAACCAGCTGCAAAAGCCTCACAGCTCCACAGCAAGACCTGACCTCTTCACTGCCATTGGATGCACAGGGACCATCAGAGAGAAGAAAGAAAATGTTATTTCTTTGGCTGAGGGAAAAGCCTGCAGGACGCTGAAAAAGAAGAAGTTGGGTACTATCGTAGACCATTTGCTGAGCAAGATCCATCAACCACTGCCAAATCTGAGCGCACTTCTAAGTTAGTCATACTTCTCTAGGAAAACATTTTCGCACTGAAAACTCATCCAGGTCACCAAGTAGCTTGCAACAACATACCAAGTTCGATTCCATCCTGCGGTTTAAGTGAAAAATTCCATATCCATACACCTGAAAGGTATCATTAACACAACAGCCAGAAATAGAATCACACAGAAAGAACTCCTGCCCCAGTATCTGTAGTAATGACAACAGGGTGAAATTTAGTATCGTTCAGAGAAATCAAAAGATTAACAACTAGAACATTTACCATGAACATAGAAGCTCCTGAGTTTAAAGTGACAGATTTGGGACATGGTAGCCAGATAGGTTACCAAGCGGAGGGGCATGAAAAAAGACAAGATGCATTTGGGAATGGAATACTTGAAGTATTCAGCCCAAGAGGCATACAGAAACATTGTCAACATTTAAAAGGCAGCATAAAGACCTCAATCAGAATACCGTATGCAATTCTCTACAAGAAAGATCAAATCAAAACTTCAGCAGGTGCACACAAGGAGATCTAGAAGATTCCAGTGAATAGAGGAGCAATCTAGAAGATGTTTCAAAAACCACCTGGCTTCTACAGACCAAACAAAGATGAGCAGGGACTGCAATTGCGAGCTATAAATACATCAGCAGCGGACGAGATAAACACCAGGGAGAGAGAGGAGCTTTTTAAATAAATGTGGAACATATGCACAAGAACAAAACAGCATGAGCTGACAAATGTAGGCTGAAAATTTTAATAAAGCTTCTAACTATGAGTGCAGACAGATCCTAGGAAAACTTTCCAATTGTAATATCTGCAAAAACATGGGATTGGCCTTAACTACTCCAGAGGTTACTTCTAATCCTGCTGCCTCTTCGTAGCATACAGAGCAAGCAGTCTCCAAGCAAGATACCATCTCCAGCATCAAGCCCTTCTCCCTGAGGGGGAAATGAAACTCTGGAGGAGCAAGTCCAGCTGGACAGCAACTATGGAGTTACCGCCTAATGCAATTTCACAAAGTTTGTTTTCTGGAAAAAGCATTTCCAATATCCAACGAAAAGAAAAAAAAATGGAATGACACTCCTGAGAAAGTGCTTAGGAGAACACTGACAAGCAGACGGTTCCTCACTGTGAATTTCTTTTTCACTTTGACAACAATACAAAATGGTATTTGTAAATACACACAGGATCAATCTCTCCCTATCCACTGCACTGCAAGAGGTGTTGAACCGCACGCACCCTCTGCTTCTTAAACGGCTGCTTAAAAACACAGTATAGAACATTGCTATGCCTCAAATCTCTCTAGTCCTGGATTTTGTTATGCCTACATTATGCAGGCAAAATCTGCAGGACAAGACTCAGAAAACATAACTCAGTACACAGATCAGGAATTTTGCCACACTGCTGAATACTAGTGATGGAACGATTCTCATTCTGGCACAATGGGGCCTTTATTTGCACTAAGTCCAGTCTTCCTCCCTCAGTCAGCGTAGGACCAGGTGAAAGAACAAGTTCAGCGACAAACTTTTTACAACTGTTTGTTACCTGAGCCTGCAGCAGAGCCAAGGTGACATGATAGGTATCCACAGAAACAGCAGCTGGCGACTGCTGAGTAACAGAGACAGGGAATTTCACAGCTTCAGCTGACAGATTGCAGTGTAGCACCTAAAGAGAAGAGATGGGTTTATACCCTGGGTGAGAGGCAGATGTGTGATGGCAAAGCCTGTAAAAGCAATAGGTTGACCCACTGCGGCAAGAAAGGAATGCCAGGCTTAACAGCCAGCCCCTTCTGCACTGAGAATCTGCCATTTCCAAACCCCGTAAGTGAGGCAGTAAAGATGTACTAGTGATGGAAGATCCTTTCTCCTCTCCACTGAAGGACCCTGACATTCAGGCCCAGCACCACACACCTCAGCTCCATGAGCACGTCCCCCTCGCTGTGCTTTCCCAGAGCTCACCCGTTCACAGCCCAGCACCACCCTAGAGCCTTAATCTCACAGGTCTGTTGACAGGCCTCTGAACTGAACCACAGCCTGTGCCAAAACCTCCCCCAGGTCCATCATCACCATCACACAGGCCTTGGCAATCTCTGCGGAATCCACAAAGAAACCCCACACCGCACAAGAGAATGGCAGAGCCTTACCATGCTGTGGTCTGACTGGCCCTTGCATGTCACGTGGCTGAGGTTTGCTGCTGGTGGTAGCTGAGGACCCTCTTCAAACGTGATCTGCACCGAGCTCTATGGAAAGAGAACTCCGTTAGTCCCCAGTGGTCAGGGTATCCCCGCCAGTTTCAAAGAGGACGAGCGACTCCAGCAAGGGGCTCCAGAGACATTCTGGTGAACTTCCATGAATCCCACTAGTACACAGAACTGCCCACACCGCAGTTCTACCCAGCTGAGCTTGTCCAGGCGGAGAAAGGAAACAAGGTCTGCTTAGACTCATGAACGCTGTTATTCGTTTCAGATAGGTGACCCCAAGTTAGAACGGAAAGTGATTCTGGGTAGCAGTCAACTCTCTAAGGCAGGTGCTTCAACTCCTCATCATAGAAGCTTTGCCGTTTCTTTTCTGTCTTCTGTGCTCTGTTTGACCAATCCTGCCCCAACTAAAAAAAAAGAACCAGCCCCCCCACCCCAAACCAAAAAACAGCAACAAAAAATCCTTATCAGATGACACGTCAGCTCACGTGCTTGGCTTGTTGCCTTTCCCCATGTTCTCCTGATTTATTAGATTACAAGCTCCACTGTCCCCCTTCTTTGTTTGTGGATTTCCCAACGTAACAGGACCAGTTCTCCCCACAGGAGCCTTCTCATAAAATACAAGGCCAAGGCAAAGAGCTGAGAGCATCCCTGCAAGAGACCTAGCCCTCAAAGATTCCCTTTGTTCACAAGGAGCACAGAGAGGTAGAGACGCTCTTTCCTTCAGCAGGCAATCTGAGCACAAGGACCTGACAGTTTTGCCACGCTGCTTGTGTTTTAGGGCCAGGGTCACTGAGGGGCGGAGAGAGGCGTGGGAAACTGCACTCCCTTTTCTCATGTGAACGAAACTGTGTGCTACCACCTACGTGCAACAGGCAGACCCAAATGACGGGCAGAATGGGAGTGGAAGGAGTTCTCAGATACTAATCCGGTAGGCATACGTACTATGACCAAAAGAGCTACTCGCCCACCGAGAAACAAGCCCAGGCACAGGCCCTCATCACAACACAGACACGAGGCAGCTCTCCAGCGAGCAAGCTTCCAAACTGAAAGAATCAAGGAGAATCGATGCCAGCCGAAGACCTTTCACACAACTGGGCCGCAGCTCTTCAGCCCGCAGTCTGGATCACCTCCCTACGCCCAGCAGTGAAGAAAGGGCAAGGACAGCAGAAACTTACACTCCCTCACTATAGCTGCCTCCCCCAGCCTTCACATACGCCCAAAGTCCCCTGGAACTGACCTGTGCTGGCCTGGGCATCTTCTCATTTCATACTAGCAATGCTAGCTGTTTCTTCTCCTTGCAAACCTCCTTCACTCGATCTGCGTGTTCACCCACCTAGATCAGTCCAAAGTATCAAAAGGCCCACCTCAAAGCTGAACATTCAGTACTGCTGAAAAGCGTCGGTCTGACAGCTTGAGCACAGTGCCTTCCATTTATTCAACACAGAGCAGGTCTGGTGCTGGCAGAAATGGGAGGACCGCAGACAGCCTGGTCTCCGTGGCTCTCTAGATCCCAGTGCTCTGCTAAGGCCACCAATGAGGGTGCACAACTCATCATCACAGACAACTGCTGTGATTACAGCCAGCAGTCCAGACAACTGAAATGAAGGATTCCAGTCCCTATCTTGAGGAAATTCAGACATCGGCACCAAGGCTTGAGACAGTCCCCTGCCGTCAAAGAGTATCCACCAGGAATGCCACTTGTGACAGAACTCTGAGCAAGGACCCTTTCCGCAGGAATTTTCACTACAGCTTCAACTACCTTATTATTATATGGAGACACAAACTGACATCAAAGTACACGAGTGATTGAAACACTGCAGCACACCACCAATGCTTATCTCAGGATAGGTGTAGTGGACTACGCAGTCGTTACTCAGAGGTTAAAAAAAAAAACCCTCCTTCCTCCAGAATACGTACCAAGTCAGTTGCAAAGCTGCACACTTCATGTCCTGCTTCGAGCATCTGAAAACCACAGATCAACCCTCCCATGGCCAGCTAGTGCTTCAGCAGTAAAAATTGTAGAGATTCATTGCGTGAATCAGCAGTTCACCATTATTTGGACACTACACACAACACTGCTAATCCCATGTCCTAACAGGAGCACTGAAGAATTAGAGTGGATTAAGAGAAGAACGAAACAACAGGAAGGATGTGAAGTAACTCGCAGGAAGAACGGCTGAGAAGATTAGATCACAACGCAAAACATTATTTTGTTTCCATGGAGGGTCTCAAAACCACATAGTAAGTAGAAGCCAGAGAGGAAAAATTCTGTAACCTTCACCACTAACTTTCAAACACTTTGCAGTTACCAACTATGTTTGCGCAATAATCTCTATCTTACTGGTGAGCATCTTTGCCTAGAACCATACTTCGAGACAGTCACTTACTGGAGGTGCTCCACTCCTGTCATCTAGACTCCAATTTTCAAGATGATTCATCATTCTTATGTCCAGAGGAGATATTAAAGAAAAATCTCAGCCCAATGACTCAAGTATATAATTATAAGCAGCGAGTTGTCTCAGTTGCCCTGTTCTTCCTAATACATCACAGTCTCATTGAACTGGAAAGGACTGGCCAACTTCAAAAGACCACATTACTCAGCCAACTTAGAATAAACTACAGGTACAAAGTAGTATTAATCTATGCATGCCTCAAGACAGAGAGAAAACAAAGTGGAGGAAAAAAAAAAACAAGAGGAGGGTAGCTTGTGCTTGAGAGGTAATTCGATTCATTTAAGTCTTTGACCTACTTTGAGGCAAGTAATTCAAAATCCAAAAAAGGAAATATGAAAGATCGGCTGCTAACATTTAAACGCCTAAGGAAAAAAAAAAAAAAACCTCTTTGGCTAAAGCCGATCTCTTGAGTACCAGGGTTACAAACGATACGTGGCTGTGAAGCAGACTGCCCTTCATCTGCCCACCAACGGTTTCCTCGGATTGCTCTTCCAGAATCCACTCAAGTCCAGATGCTGGTGCACTCTGACTACAAACATGCTCTTATAAAGTTACTACGTGTGCTACGTTCTCACATCCACTGCGATTTGGAAGCACGAGGAAATACAGGCAAACTAGACCTGAATGAGACTAGGACTTTTCGGTTTCTTAATTCACAAAGCTGAAAGAAGCCATGCAGAAAGAGCGAAACTACAGAAGAAAACAGACTATGAAGATGGAAGGAAGGAAGCAGCATTCATCCAGGACTAGAATTCAGGAACATTATCTTCCCTCCACTACCCTTTTTTGGCAAAACATGAGACTTTTGCCCCAGTTTCTGCTTCTTCCTGTCCCCTTCCTGGGACTACACGCAAGGGAGAATGAGACAGCAAGCACAGAGGATGCAAAACATCTGAAAACGCTGAAGAATTCAAAACCATAAAACAACTTAGAGCATGGCAGTTCTCCGGCATGTAAGGATAGCTACTGAACAGGAAAAATGAAGAGAGGAATCTATAGCTCTTCCCCAGCCATACCAACAAGCCTGTGGAAGCAGACTTATAAACCCAAGGGCCAAGACCCTCTGCTCTTCTTCTTTCACACTGAAACCTTGAAATACTTATGACCATCCACTCCACCACAATAATTCCACTACTAAATCCAGCCTTGCAGAGCTGCATTTCCTTGTGGCTTTTCCTCAGCCGACAAAAAAAATGTGACAGCAGAAGGAGCTAAAAATAAGTCTACCTGGAGGGAAATGAGATCGCTTGCTTCTAGAGTAAATCTATCTCCGAGTCCTCTTGGGATCTAGAAAGGAGAGCACGGACGAAGCTGGACTGGGAACTGGGAAGGAGTTGCTGTCAACTGCAAAGAGCAGTATCCAGCCCTATCTCCTTTCCCTCTACCAGGGGCAGAAAGGCACAGATGGGGTGGCAGGGGAAGCTTCTTACCACAAGGTTAGGATATTTTCAATGACAGATAATTACTTTGAGCCACAAAAGAAAGAGCTGGCTTTGTGGATACACCACCAGCAGACTCTGCATGCCTCAGTTTCCGAGCGATAGATCAACTAAGCACATCCTGACATTCAGAGTTTTCCCGCAGTGAAAGGGTCCCTTTTCTTTTCAGGCTGTTGATCTCAGCATCAACAACGAATCTGGCTATTTGCACAACTCGGGGGAGGCTGAAGGGAGGCAGGGAGGGAGGAAAGGAAGCGAAAGCAAGAGCTTTATCAGCTGACATGTTACACACCAGGTCAGGCTTCCCATATCTTCCCATACCCAGCGTAATTATCGAGGGCATAATTTTACAGCATGTAATCTAGTCTTGTTTAGATCCAGCCAAAAGACTCAATTCCAACAGCTGGCAACGGGTAGTCCTACACTGACATTATATAGCACCATGTCCCCGTTCTTCGTGTACCTCACCTTGTAAGATCAAGGACACTGCCCAGTTGGTACTCGCTAGGCTACTGCTCACAAGCAGGTGACCCCGTACTCTGGACTCTTCCCACGCTTGGTATATTTAAAGGACCATTTTCTAGCTTTCCTAGAGTTTGATGAAGGCTACTGAACTAGCACAAAGTAATCAGTACATGAAATGGGACAAGAACACAACAACAAGGCCCGTCAGATTTTTTTTTTTTTTAATTAAAACTTCTTCCCCTCTTTTTAAAGGGGCACATTACCATTTTCTCTGTAGTCAACCATCAAACACAAGCAATCAACACCAATAAACAACATTAAGAGACAGAAAGAATCACCAGAGAAGGACCATCCTAATTCACAAAAACAGGTGGTATACGCTTGCTTTGATACCCCATGTCTAGCAGATTAAATGCATCTTTGTGAAAAGCCCCATTTTCCCCACAAACTTCTTGGGAGCAAAGCACTTGACCTCTTGAAAACCAGACAGAGGAGAAACTTACCCAGAAACCAAGGAATAGCTCTGAATACTCTGTCCTTTGACGCCACCAAAAACTGGACAGGAATATAAACAGGCATTCCCATTTTCTGATGCTAGCCAAATAGATCTAAGGCAGAGAAGAGAGGTCAGAAGCCACTGCATTCCTCTGTTGAAAAGCACAATTTCACTTGCCACAAATAATAACAAATGAGAAACTATGTCAACCTTTCCCAAGACAGGCACAACATGCAAGCATGTTTGGAAAAAAAGAATGTTGATAAAGAGGAAAAAAACTAATTATTTAATATCAAAAAGAACTAATACTCTTTTGTTTCTACAGCTTGTGGACATCAGCATTTACAGGAGAGATCAAAAAAAGAAAGAAAGAAAGAAAGAAAGAGAAATGTCAGTAAGATGACATCAACTGCTACAGCCACTTTTCTAACAAAGAAAGCCTAGAAATTCCTGCAGGAGTTTGCTCAGAAGAGGCCCAATAAAATTTCACGCACGTTCATAGATTTCAAAGCAATCAAACAGACGGCAGTTTTCAGCCAAAAGCAAGTGTAACTCTCACTTTTAAGTAACTGGATGAGGATTTTTTCTCACAGTCCCCGTCGCTTCTCTTGCCTAAGTTCGGCTTTGTGCTCTCCTGAGCCCTCCGTTCAGGGCGCAAGGGCAGCTACCCTCCTCTCCCCTCTTCCTTGAGATTATGGGTGTCCATAGCAACACCCTCCATAAACTCAAGTAAAATATATGCCAGCTCCAGAGGCACCTGTGCCCCCCCCCCCAAAGTTTTTACAAGTAAAACCATTCCATGCTCCTCGTTTTTATTCAGAAGCTCTGGACCAAACAGAGCAGGGCATCAGAAATGCCCTTTTACCACCACCATCAACCTTTTCTACTCAACCAGTCTGTTCTCTAAATCGATACCAGATCGTCTAGTAACTGCACAACACATACTATGACTACCAGCAAGGTACAAATTGAAAAACAATAAGTTATTTAAAGCAACTATCAGGTGGAAAGACTTACAACACTTCCACAAAGTTTCAAGCGATTCCTCAACCTTGCACAAATTTGGCCCAGTCGGTCAAACTAACAAGGCAAAGGAGGGGACGAGAGAGAAGTCGTGCTGTGGAGAGGAGAGAACTTCTGGTGGGAAGGTGAATGCCTGAATGCAATGGAACAAAGAAAAAGTCACCTTGGGTTTCTTCATCATAAGAGAAAGATAAAAACTAGCTGGGGAGTGTCAGTGAGGTGGGTCCAATGAACCAACTCTGTCAAAACCAGCAGTAATAAGCAACACCCAGCTTTATAAGTGGGGTCACTGGCACACCTCAAAATAGTTAGACACAACATACATGAGACAAGTATTAAGAAAGCTAACATTTGCAAAAGATCTTTTCCCAGATCCATCCACAACAGGCAAAACACATAACTGAGCAGGTAAAAACATCACACAGGTAATAGGAGGGCAAAATCCTACACAGAAAGCCCATCTGAATTCATATCTGCACAACACTTTCAGTGGCAGTTTCTACATATTTCTTATGACAACAAAACTTGCTTTGAAGCAACTTGCTTCAAAGCGCTTTGAAACACACTGTTGTTCCAAATAGTAACGCTCAACCACGTCCCCTAGCAGAAATGATGGACAACGAAGTCTCCCAGAAAACCCATCCTCTCCACACAGCAACATACCGGGTACCAGGACCAGATAGCACTGTGTCTGAGTTACTTTAGGAAAACATAACAGTCTATACTCTAAAGATACATTTGCATTTCTTGAGTGACTTTGCACATCCTTTCAAAAAGAGCAACAGACAATATTGTTGAAAGTCCTTTGCCCTGTAACGCTTGACAGCATTAAAGAGTTAAGTCACACCCCATGTTTTCTTTCTGCTTTTCTCTGAGGCTGGAAAAGGAATTCAAGTGTGGCTCATTACTAGCAAATTTCCCACTCTGTTAGTTTTTCACCGCTTAATGCGAGGAGGTAACTATCAACTGAAAAGAATCGCAGGGAACGTCCACTCTCTGCGCTGCAGAGTTCTGCTACGACTAAGGACTTCAGAACTTAACGAACACCAGGAGCCACACAATTAAGATTTGTTCTGTCTCGTGCAGCTACTTTAAAAGACACCTGGTTAGCAAGGCTCACTAACACTTCTGCTCTATCTCTACTTTAAGCAAGAAAAAAACAGGCCAAGACAGAATCACCCTACGCTTGCTGGTGAGGTTAAACCCTACTTCAGTCAAACTGTAAAGAAAAGTCTTTTAAGTTTTGTAGCCTTTATTCAACAGCTTGTATTGCACGGATGTAACTTAAACTGTACTGCCTTAGGGGAAAAAAATCCATTTCTTCACAATGCAGACATGCTCTGTACCGAAATACGATCCTGGGACAATGACTTTGCTTTCTTCAGCTTTATGAACAGCCTAAGAAATTAATTCTCCTTTTGAACACTGCTTTGTGCAAGTAAAAAGGACTTCTCTGAAAGAGACAACAGTACAGCTCAGGCGAGACATAACAAGACAAGTGTTTCTTCCTGTGTTGCACAGGATTCGACAGCTCCGGTGTCACAACTAACTCGCCTTCCTCAACGGTCCGTCTCCCTCATTTCATCCCAGCGAGTTATCACGGGGGGGTCACGCTCAGGCAAAGGAAAACGCAGAGGAATGAGCTACTACACGCCGTGTGCTGGAAAAACTAGCGTTTAAACATCCACAAAGGAGACAAACTCATGGCATTACCGATGAGGTTAGACTTTACGAGACATACCGCGTCGATACAATTAACAACAACGAGGGGGACAGCGGAAGAGCAAACGCTTCTCCTTCCTCCCCTCTTCCAGCAATCCCCGGTACTTTTCACGTTCTCGTGCTGCACTTTTTTCCCTGCCTGTCGTTCAGGATTTAACTCATTTTGGCAAAATGAGATTTTCCATCCCATGTCAGCATGAGCACGATTTAACACGACATTCCTCGCGAGTTTAAGCTCTTTCCGTTACAGCACAGCAGCCTCACCGGACCTTCCGGAGCTCTCGGTTTTCCCACGTACCTGATCGGAAAGGAAAGGGCCATCTCTCGATTCGCCCGCCCAAAGGAAGCAGCCTGGCGCAAACGGCAGACCCTGGTTCTCGCGGGCGAGAGCCCTCACCCTCGCAGGCCGCGCGCGCTGCTGTGTCACCGATCACGTCCTTACGAAACCGGTAAGGTGCAGTCGTCTCACCGAAGCCCGACGCTAAACGCGTCAATGCGACAGTAACACCGGGAGACTGAGGGCAGGGGACACCGGAAAACCCGCAGGAGGTTGCTGCGGGAACCCGGAGGCAGCTCCGCCGGCCGGGCCCGAGCCGCCTCCAGCCCACGCGCTGCTGACCGCGCACCCCCCCGCGCCGCCGCTGCCGCTGCGCCCCGCCCGCGGCCCCGGCCCCCCGCGCACAAAGGCCGCGCCCGGCGAGCCGCCCCCCCCCCCCCCCCCCGCGGCCCCGGCCTACCCCGTGCCGGCGGGCCTGGCCGTTGAGGGCGCGCACCCAGGCCCGCTGCCACTGCTCCCGCAGCGAGCGCAGCGCGAGCAGCGCGGCGAGCAGCGCCCGGGCCCCGGCCTCCTCCGCCGCCGCCGCCCGCGGGGCCGCCGCCCGCCAGAGCTGCAGCAGCCAGGCCGCGACGGTGAGCAGCGAGGCGGCGAAGAGCAGCACCAGCGCGGCCCAGCCCGGGTCCGGCCCCATGGCGCCGCGCCTCACGGCGGCCCGGCTCGCATGGCGGGCGGCCGCCGCGGGCCCAGCGCTGCGGAGCCGGAGCCGGCGCCGGCGCCGGCCCCGCCGCCCCCGCCCCCGGCCCCCGCCCCCCGCGAGGGGCGGAGGCCGCCGCGCCGCGCCGCCCGCCCTCCTCGCGGCCCCGGCACCGCAGCGGCCGCCACGGCGCCCCCGGACGCTCGGCTCCCCGCGGCCCTGGGCCTCGGCCCGCGCCTCACCCCCGCGGCCCTGCTCGCCTTCCCCTCCGTGCGGCGCGCCCCGTGCCGCCAGCCGCCTGCTCGTCTCCGCACGCGCCCCGAGCCTCCTCTCCTGGCTGCCTGAAACAGCAACGCAGACACGGCCCGGGCGACACGCTCCCCGAGCGTTCCTCCAGCTCTGACTAAAAACACTGTCCCTCCAGTTCGTGCTGCTTTTCCGATGCAGCAACGGGCATGCTCACCCCGGGCACGCAGTCCGTTACAGAGCCGGCGGCCATTCGCTTGCCTGCTTCTGGCTTAGGTGACCCTCGCTGCGGAGGGCAGGTAAAATGAACAGTCACCTTCCAAAACACCAGCTGCGAGACAGCAACTAGAGCTGCGGGGGGTCTTTGCCCAACCATTCTGCCTCTGCGCGGCACTTGCCCCCCTCGGAGCAACACGTGCCTGCCTCAAAGTTTATTTCAGCCTCCACTAAAGCGTGCAAACTCCTTTTTACAGAAGTTCAGGAGGCAGTACACCTGCAAAGGCTTCCCTCAACACAGCTGCAGCTCTGTTATCAGCACAGAAAAAGCCATCGGAACCATCCCGGGTCACCCCACCCCACCAGAACACACACGGGACAAAAGGCGGCGATTCTCGCCACTGCTGCCCCTTCTGCTGTGTTTTGCCCTCTCGTGACTAACATCGGATATTCCACCGCAACGCCAAAGAACAGAAATTGCAACTATCCTGTCTTTCCTGCAGAAATGGTTACTCGAAGACCAGAGACTTGTTACAGGTTTCCTGTCCTGGTGCGTGAAGACCAGTGCCACATTTTATTTATTTTTCAACGAGCGAGGAACTGTGGGGGGCAATAAAACCGCGAGCCCCTCCCCCGTTCACTCTTACGCAGCGAGCCAGGGCTCCCCAGGCAACCCGAGCAACCACCAGTCCACCAGCAAGCGCGCAGCCGAGCACGGCGGAGACAGGGCGGCCCAGAAGTCACCCGCAGCTGCCACCACCAACGCCGCATCCGCGGCCTCGGCAAAACGCGTTTCTGGTGATCCCAAAGGCTGCGGGGGGGGGGGGGGGGGGGGAGGAGGTTCTGGTGCTGCTGAGGGCCGCTGCCTCCGCCGTCCCCACTGTCTGCCACGAGCTCTTCCGCCCGCACCGCCGTCTGGCCGTTACCTTCGAGGCCACCCGCCACCACGAGGGCCCTTCCCAGCACCGCCGCCCGCCGGGACCGCGCACCGACTCCCCATGCCTCGCCGCCACGCAGCGGGCCCTGCCTGGGCCGCCCCCGCCCGCAGCTCCGCCACCCCGCCGCGCTCCCGGTGGCCCAGCACCCGCGGCCGGAGGAAATTACGTACCTGGCGACGAGCAGGAGGTGACGCGAGGCTCGGCAGGCGCCGCGGCGGCCATGGCGGTTGCGGGCACTGCGGCCCGGAACGGAGCTCGTTGCTGGGCCGCCCGCGGCTGGAACAGGGACTGCCTGCCGCGCAGGGCGCTTTGTTTTGCAGAGGCGCGCGAGGGCCAGCGGAGGCTCCGGCGCGGGGCACAGACGCTTACGTGCACCCTCAGCACAACCGAAAGCGCCAGCGGGCCCGGCCCCCGAGCAGAGCCCCGCGCCGCTCCCGGCTCTTGCCAGGGCCAAACATGGCGGCCGCAGCCCGCCCCTCACTGCCAGACGAGAGAGGCGCGGGCGCCCGGTGTCTCCTTTTATAGCGTCCGGCTGGAAACGCGCGGCCGAGGGCGCCGGCGGACGGCGCGGCCCCGCTCCGCGCCCTCGGCAGGGGCAGCGCCCGCGCTGCGGCCATGGCCGGCTCGCCCGCCATGCCGCTCCTCATCAACCTCGGCGGGTCGCTGCTGGGCTTCGTGGCCACGCTCACGCTGATCCCGGCCTGCAAGGACCGCTTCCTCGCCGCCAGGCTCTTCGGCGAAGACCTCAACAAGGCCTGCCGGCAGCCCATGTGAGTAGCGGTGCCCGCCGGGCCGCGCCGCGCCGCGCCGGGCCGGGCCGCGCTGACTCCCCGTCCCCCCTTCCTTCCAGCCCCGAGGCGCAGGGCGTGATCAGCGGCGTCGTGTTCCTGATCGTCCTCTTCTGCTTCATCCCCGTGCCCTTCCTGAGGTACTTCGTGGAGGAGCAGTGCGCGGCCTTCCCGCACGATGAGGTGAGGTGTCCCGGCCCCGGGAGCGCCGCGGGCGTGGGCGAGGCGCAGCCCCGGTGATCGGGTCCTGCTCTCTGTCCTGCAGTTCGTGGAGCTCATCGGCTCGCTCCTCGCCATCTGCTGCATGATTTTCCTGGGCTTTGCTGATGACGTTCTGAACTTGCGCTGGCGCCACAAGCTGCTTCTTCCCACCATGGCTTCCCTCCCGCTGCTCATGGTTTACTTCACCAACTTTGGGAACACAACCATTGTGGTGCCTAAGCCCTTCCGGGTGCTGCTGGGGATGCACTTGGACCTGGGTAAGTTAAGAGCTGCTGGAAGACAGTAAGTGACAGGTGGAAGCGGTCACCTGAAACTGGGACACGTAGCAGATAGCAATTTTCACACTGCAGAAGAAACTCAGGAAAGATCTTCTTAAGCACCCACTAAGAAGGCATAACGACACCAACTAAACCCTGGGCTAGAAAGTGCCCAGCTATCTGCATAGAAACCCAGCACGCACTGACCTATGCCTAGACAGGCACCAAACATTTTTTGCAGAATCCTGGGGTATGGCATCTGATGGGGTATATGGCATATGGGGTATGGGCACCGGAGTGCCACGTCCATCTGGTACCTAGATGCCAATACCAAAACGATCAAAGCACAGAAAGAGTGCTGTAGCCATTTGCTATTTTGCAGCTCTTGGTACACATACTCGCTTTGCAGCAGTAGCCATGCTGTACGTGTGCGTACACATGATATCAGATTCATAGGAGAGGGAGTTATTTGTTAATAAGCTACCGATTTTGAAATTTGCTGAGATTGCTGGGTAGTAGACTGTTGTACAAGGGTAGCACTTTACTTCAGTACACTGCATCACAGCCTGCTTCAAATGTGAATACTAAAGCACTTGCATCACTCTGATCTGCAGGTATCTTCTACTACGTGTACATGGGCCTGTTAGCCGTGTTCTGCACTAACGCCATCAACATTCTCGCTGGAATTAATGGGATTGAAGCAGGACAATCTCTGGTGATTGCCGCTTCCATTATCACATTCAACATTGTAGAGTTAAACGGTAAGGAGGAAAACATATTTTTGAGGTATAAAGAGCAAAAGGAGTTAGAATCCTAGATTTCAGTATCTGGTATTACTAAAAGTGAACTGATCCTGACTTACCACAAACTCATTTTGTTTCTTTCTTCTACAGGGGACTATCGAGATGATCACATTTTTTCTCTTTACTTCATGATTCCCTTTTTCTTTACCACACTGGGCCTGTTTTACCACAACTGGTAAGAGGATGGACATTCAGAGAAGTGTCCTCTGTCTTTACTTTCTCCCTTTTCAAACAAATAAAGAAGGAATTCCATGCAGGTGGAATACTGGAGCATAGCAAGATTCTTGCCAGAACCAAGAATGCAAAACACTGATCCATTGACAGCTTTTGTTTCTACTTAAACAATTCAGGTCACACTGGTTCGCTAAACTGCACGCAGTACTCTGCCTTGGATGCCCCACTACACATATTTACACATTGTTTTCTCTGCAAGTCAGGCTGTGGGTTCCAGTCCCACAGTTTCTACCATACATACCTGCAACAGTTGTTTTTGCTGTGTTCTTCAGGGCAGAACTGAGATTTGCAGGCAACAGTCTTGCTGTTCTAGGATCTGCATGACCAAAAAGATGACGAGGGGTCAGTATTCGAAAAAACCTCTGCTCAGAGCATTTCAGTTTTAAACTCATGGACCAACTGCAACATTGCAGGTGCAGCTCTTGTATCGTGCTCTAGGCTATTGCGTGCACGAGTGGTAATACTTGACCAGGGATATTGCTGTTGCTTATGTAGCATGAAGGTATGTCAGCTCAGGAAGTTTCTCTGTGGTTCTGGGATGTGGTATGCTGGCTGGCTGCTTCATCCATTTTCCACAAAAGAACTATGCTAGCAGCAATTACATTAGTATAGTGTGAAATCATTATTACACTTCTGTTTAGCAGAGAATTAATTGTCTACATTACCTGAAACCAAGCCAAGTGGGGCTGCAGTTCCCTCTTGACCCCTAACCTGCCACATGGAAATGCGTGCACTGATTATAGTCATTCTTATGGCAACAGTGATCTTGACAGACCTTTGCTCTTTTGGCTTGTGGATTGCAGGTACCCATCCCGAGTCTTTGTTGGGGACACCTTCTGCTACTTTGCTGGCATGACCTTCGCCGTGGTGGGGATCTTGGGACACTTCAGTAAAACAATGCTGCTTTTTTTCATCCCACAAGTGCTCAACTTCCTCTACTCATTGCCTCAACTCTTCCACATCATTCCTTGTCCCCGACACCGGCTTCCCAGGTAATGTACATGACTCACCTGTAATGTTACCAGAGATGGGTGCTTTTTATCTCCAGCACCAACTAAGAAACAAGAACCATGGTGGGTACATGTTCTTTTTTAAAACCTATCAAAATAGACTGTATAGTTAAAAAGTAGCTGCCTCTCTCCGCCAATTATGGTTGAGTCCTACAAAGTCATACAGGTTTCTCAAGGAAATTAATAATTTCTTTTCTAGGTATAGAAGACTGATCTTTAACAATGTTAGACTTGATTTATTCCCAGCTACAAAATTGAGAGAAATTGATACAGGCCACTGTCAATGTTACTAGAGTACGATCTGCTAAGATTTCATAGTAGTAGGCATTCTGTAGTACTGTACCATATCAGTGATTGTCTCTGCACAGTTGCTTTTTATTTTTAAAACCATACAACTGTATGCAAACATTTGGAGGAAGTGGGGGGGGGGGGGGGGGAAGGAATCTTCTCTCAGTTTTGCCTGATCTGAGGGACCAGGTATCAGCAGGTGCTGTTCTGTATATCAGATTATTTCTGCTTTTTCCCCTACTTGATTTCTGAACTACCCAGGTAGAAATCTCTATCTGGTTACACAGGGACCATTCTGTCTCCTTGCTCCTAAAATTGTAATGTTTCTTTTAGGATCAATCCTAGTACAGGGAAGTTGGAGATGAGCTACTCCAAATTCAAAACTAAGAGCCTCTCAGCCCTGGGAACATACATTCTGAAGGTAATATGAGAAAGACTAGCGAAATCCAGACATGTTTTGAGGCAGTGATCAAATGGAAGAGGAACAGTATGGGAGGGAAGGCAGAACTTCTGGGTACAGTGGTTAATTCCTAGCTCAAATCAAAAAGAAAACAGTCTGGTTAGTCCTGTCACTGTCCC
This sequence comes from Dromaius novaehollandiae, assembly GCF_036370855.1. Lineage (NCBI taxonomy): Eukaryota > Metazoa > Chordata > Aves > Casuariiformes > Dromaiidae > Dromaius > Dromaius novaehollandiae. The sequence goes on along the minus strand of NW_026991408.1, from coordinate 331,182 downwards.
TCATGGACACTCAGTCACATTAATAACCGTACCCTAGTAGTGGTCCCAGGACCCTCATAGGCCTATCCCATCTTTTCAGTAAAAGCATGAGTCAAACCACTGGCATGGTACAGCAAAAGGAGTCTTGGGCAAAACCAGCTGGTGAGCAGCAAACGTACCTGGTGAAATAGCATGCAATATTTCTTTCCCCAGGCAGTAAAGATCTTGCACATAGTAGATGTGAGGAGTGGAATGGATGAAGATGGCGAATACACCGAGTGCAATAATATGACACTTATTAACTTTGTTATAAAGCTGACTGGACCTACCCACGAGCGAATTCTCACTCTCCTGTTGCTACTCATCCAGGTCAGAAAAGTGGTCTCTCAGGTAGAAGGATGTACTCTGCAATAGAAACAGATCCAAGTCAGTCTCAAGAGCATTATGGAGAATGGGGGGGGGATAAAAGGTCATACTTTCACACAAGCAGAAAATGAGCTGTGGAACTTGAGGAGAATCGGAGGTTTACATAGCTGAAAGAGGAAATAAACCTTTCTCCCCCAGACTCTGTTCATTGAGAGCTAATAAATACAAAGTCACAATGATAGCTTGAAGATCCCCAAAAGCACAAGTCTCCAGATGATGGAAAAACAGTAGGAAAAGTATCACTATGTGCTTTCCTTGTCAGTCTGACCTAATACAGCCTTTTCCATGTTTCTGTTTTTTAAGTCATACCAAATAACACAGTACCAGTATTAGGTCCAGCCACTGGCCTTGCATAGGTTTGGTGTGCGTCTTAGTGATATATGGAGTCTGAGCGGGATGTAGTAGCTTTCTGAAGCAACGTAGAGTACCAAGGTAACATACCTCACAGATACTGCTCTCTGCTACCTCTATTCAGCATGTGAACTCCCTTGCCCAATATTATAGGCGCTCTATTTTTAAAGAGGCCTGTATTGCTTAGTTGCCCATAATAAAGTTATTTTTTCATGCATCATATCTGAGACACTCTCATCAGGAAAGAGAAGAGACACTTAACCGAATTCCCATTCAGGAGGAAGACTTCCAACGAACAAGCCCGGAGATGGAACAGGGCTTAGGCAGACTACATCAGGGATGGGAGAGGATAGGAAGTACACACAGCTTCATCTTGATCCCAGTCACATCAGAGAAGTTTTGATAGTGACTTTTTGAAAGGATGCTGAGTTACAGCTTTGCGATGAGGCATTTCCCATTACAAACAATAGAGTTTACACTAAAATACAGGTTTGTTAAAAAGGAAAGCATTATTCCCAACTGTTCACCTCCTCTGCATATTCTGATAATGTAAACGTGCACAGGCACATACAAAATCCCCCACGGATAGTTATGATTCTGATACAGAGAACTGAGAACTTTGGCCAGACTTCTGTTTTTCCTTGTGCTACACCTAAATATTTTAATATTGTCGTATAGCGAAATAAACCATGTCTGACAGCATAGCACAGCAGTCTATCTGGAAAAGCATAATCTGTCAGCCTGTAAATATCTAACACTGTAAGGTTTCAGCCGTCTTTCTTTCTTTTTTTTTTTTTTTTTTTTTAAACCTAGGTCCTGGGCAGCATAATTGCATTTTCAATCCGATACCAGCTAGTGCGCTTGTTCTATGATGTCTGACTGGGCTGCCAGGAGCAGGGGAAAGATTTGCACCTTCCAGTCGATCTCTTGCTTTCTCCGATTGCTGACCAAATGTTTAGAGTGATCTTATTCCGGCCCTGTGAGAATCTCAGGACGCCTTTTAAGGTGCAAGCAATTACCCTGTGCCGGCCAGTCTTGAACTGTGATCTTGTGTTTGTGTACAAGAAGGTGTCCGTCTGATTCTGCTGACAGAAGAGATTCAATGCTACTTGAACGTCATTGTTATTGGGAATACCTTCCATAGGGGAAATGTGACCCAGATCATCTACTCAGAGTGCTTAGGGAAAGTGGGAGAGATAAAAGCTCTATATACAAATAAGCATGTTACTATTCCCTGAAAGATAAAACAGCAACTTCAATTTCTGTGCGACTCTGTATAGCAGAACAAGTAAACCAGAATCCCCTCTTGGCTATGCCAGTCCTATCTTTCATCCATGAACATAGAATAACATGCTATAAATCATACCCAGAACTCAGAGCACTCTAATAATAAAATACCTTGTGATACAGTTCTCCTTTCAGTGCTTTGCCACAGGAAGAATACTGACATACAGTGAAATTAGTGTGATACATCCCTGTGGCCTTTTGCCCTGCTGGGGGCTGTTAATTTCTACAGTAGACTGCCTCCCTTTTCACAGCAACTGGGAATATTCCCACTGAAGGGCTTTACCTTCTGAATGGCTTTATCATCCGTCTTCCTTCCTGGAATAGAACACTTCTAAGGCTAGCAGAGTAAGGGTCACCATGTCCTTTCACAGCACAGGACATCAATAAAAGCCTTATGTTAATCTGGGAATGAGACGCTGCAGGCTGCAGTTTAATTTTTCTTATCCACATAATTATTCATACAGAATTTTCCGGCATCATAGTTCACCACAGAATTGCTACCTACCTGACAGAATAGCACGCATGAGCATCACTGGAGCATCAGCAGTAGGTTAAAGATTCTGCGTGAGACTGATGGGAATGAAACGCAGAATAATACAACTACAAAGATATGGACACTGAGATGGGCGACATTGGAAGCTGCTGAATCTGGTAGCCTAATAGATGTAAGGTTGCTGCATCTCCATGTCCCCAGGTCCAGCCACTAGTAAGGCTGAGAATGTGTTCCCAGTAGGCACAAACACATATGGCCAGCCACACAGATCAACAAAGCACTCAAACATGAATGATACGAGTGGCCTTATCCTCCTTCCCGGCTGATCAAGATAGTGGTCTGCTAGTAGAATATAATTTTTATATATATATATATAAATACACACACTATGGATCCCTTTGGTAGCTGGCCCCTGGACTCCTTGATCTCCTCAGTTGCAGGTAGCAGGGCACATGAATCCCTGAGGCCAGCAGCCCCGCTCCAGTTGCTCATACTCTGGCCTCACACACAGACACACACAAGTAGATCTCTCTGGTAGCTGGTCCAGACCGACAGCCTTCCCAGTAGCTGGCTTAGACACCCTCCCCCTCAGCCCCGATTTTTCCAGCAGCTGGCTGGGACCTACCTCCAGTAGGTAACTTGCTGACCCAGGTGTCTGCAGTATCTGATCCTGAATACCTGGCTCTGAAGCCTCTCATGTTACTTGCTGGCTAGTGCAACTTGATATCCACTGGGGATTACACAAACTGACGCACACCCCCACCCCCCAACCAACCACCACCACCCACAACCTGCACACGCTCCGGTCCCCCCAGTTGTTGGTACCACAGTTGCACGAGCCTCTTCGGCCAGTGATTCGACTCCAGCAGCTGGCACTTAGACCTCCGTACACACAGATGCACACAGAATAGAGTCCTCTCATCCCAGAAAGAGCTAGAAATAGTTCAATAAGAGGACAGGACAGACCATGGTCTACCAAGCCTACCAACCAGCAACATAAGTACATGTGACACCTCCCACCTCCAACCTTGTATTTTCTTATGCTCATTCCTCCCATTCCATTTTGACACCCCCCTTTCCCCGTCTTTGGGCCTTCCGCTAAACAACCCGTAATAAGTCTCACACATCCCCACAATCCCCTTAAAGTGCCACACAGCAACTCCTGCACATCCCCCGATGGTTTTCTCGCAGTATCCCACTCTGAGCCCCACACCCCTGCAGGCAGGGACCCTCAGCCTGTGGGCATCTTGGGAGCCCCCAACTCACCCTGGAGGTGTCACTCCCGGAGGTGGCCCAGGCCAGGGCCCAGGCCCTGGGGTCGACCGTCTCCTTGGAGGGCTCTAGGAGCAGCCCAGCTGTGGCAGCATCATGCTGATGGGGGGGGTCACTGGGGTCCCCCATCTGCTGCTGTTCCTCCGCCCCTTTAGGGTACTGTGACTAGCCCTTATTCACATAACCTAATAGGTGCTACGGCTAAAGTCCATTATCTTGCACTGATCTAAAACTATTACCTGCAGGCAACGTGCCACAGTCAGCTTTGACCAAAATAAACCTGATACGGTTCTGCCCTCAGGGGTACTGTCACTCGCGCAATAAATGCTTTTGCTGCCCCAAGGCTGTCCGGACGCGCAAGCGGCTCTCTGCGAGACGGTCGGTCCCTCCCGAGCGCGGCCGCCGGAGATCTGCCCAGCCGCCGCCGCTCCCGGCACGCCGGCCAGAGGTCCCTGACAGGCAGCTACGGCCAGCACTGCGGAGCTCTGGCGGCAGGAGAGAGACGGGGGGAAACGGCAGCCCCACAGCCGACACCGGGGGCGGCACCGCCGGGCCGCGGTCGCCCCCAAGCGCGCGAGGGGCGGCGGTGCCACACGGCGCGCGGCGGTACCACACGGCGCCACGCCCCTCCTCCAGCCGCGCGAGCCCCAACTGCCTCCCGCGGTATGAATTTGGCGCCTTACCTCCTTATTGGCCCGTCGCAGTCGCCAATAGACTCGAGGCGAGCGCCTTCGGATCGCAAAACCGACCAGTCAGCAAGAAGGTTCTTCCGGGCTACGCACCAATTGCGAGGCGCGGCGGCGCTGTCCAATGAGCTGGGCCCTCCTTTGCCAGAGGCTATAAAGGGGCTGGGTGAGGGGCCCCCGGCCCCATTTCGCGGTGCAGCTGCTGCGCAGAGGGTGCGAGGCGACACCGTAGCGAGACGCCATGTCTGGCCGTGGCAAGAGCGGCGGTAAGGCCCGGGCTAAGGCCAAGTCTCGCTCGTCCCGGGCTGGGCTGCAGTTCCCCGTCGGGCGCGTGCACCGGCTGCTGCGGCGCGGGCACTACGCGGAGCGGGTGGGGGCCGGCGCGCCCGTGTACCTGGCCGCCGTGCTGGAGTACCTGACGGCCGAGATCCTGGAGCTGGCGGGCAACGCGGCCCGCGACAACAAGAAGACGCGCATCATCCCCCGTCACCTGCAGCTGGCGGTGCGCAACGACGAGGAGCTCAACAAGCTGCTGGGCGGCGTCACCATCGCGCAGGGCGGCGTCCTGCCCAACATCCAGGCCGTGCTGCTGCCCAAGAAGACGGGCGGCGGCGGCGCGGGCCCCGCCAAGGCCGGCAAGAAGGGCGGCGGGCAGCAGTCGCAGGAGTACTAGGGCGGGCGGCCGAGCCCCACCGACGCCACACACACAAAGGCCCTTTTCAGGGCCACCCACATTGCTCACCGGGAGAGCTGCGATCCGCGGGGGAAGGGGGCGCGTCTCCGGCCCGCCGCCGTGCCGGGAGGCGGCGCCAGGCGCCGCGCCGCCCCCCCGGCCGCCGGGGGCGCCGCGGGGCTTCCCGCGCTCGGCCCGCGCGCCGCCTCCGCCTGCAGCCCCGGGGCGGGGGGAGGGGGCGCCTGAGGGAGCCGGAGCCCGAGCGCAGGGGTGGGGGGGGGTGGGGGGCGCAGCAATAACGGAGTGAGACTCTTACGCCGCCCCCGCTCCACTGCCATCAAGAACACTGTAAATACAAGCGCTGCTCCCCAGGGCCACTTGCGTCCTTTAACTTCACTGTATTTATTGGCTGTTACATTCAGTGGACGTTGCCAAGAGAATAAACAATGCTTCATTTCCAAAACAACACCCCGGTAAGATGCCATGTCAGTGTTCCTACAAGGCACTAGCGCAGGAGCTCTGGAGAGAGAACCTGCAAAGGGAACTGGACATGTTAACTCTTTACTACAGTACAAGGAAATAGCCAACAGTTACAGAAAAAGGCACCATAAGCCCAGTTTTCTTCCTCTTTAAGTTTAGATCAAAGTTGATTGGTTATAGTATATAAACGACTGTCTCAGATTCCATCTATCCAGGGATAAATTAGCCATCCAGGTACTTCAGATTAGAATTGATTAGTGGTTGGTGGCAAATTTAGATCTGATACTTCAAACTTAATTCTTTAACTGAGGCCTATGATGAACACAGTGTCCCTGGGACTCTACTATGAAGAACCCTGTATTAGCAACCTAATTCAGCTCCCTTCCATCAATCTGATGAATGAACAGGCCCAAATAACAGTCAAAGAATTATGCAAGTTCTATAACTACCCAGAGGACATTATTTTCTTTAGTACTGTCACAGCTTAGTCTTTAATTTGTATTCAGTTCCTTATTTCTAAATGCTGTATGAGAACATTTCCCAAGTTTGACTTTCTAGTGACAAAATAAAATAATTGAAATGAGCTTCACAGAGATAGCTTGCAAGTTGGAGAAATGTAGAACAGGATGAAATCCCTGAAAAGCTAAGTACTCACAAGTTAACTTTGTATTTCAAGTTTTTATGTCCACACATCAGATGAGACTGATGTGAATGTTTAAATAAATCCCTTCCCCCAAAGGATGAAGATACAGCAGCTGCAGAGGCCTGAGCAACAGCTGTAGCAATCATGCCTACCGCACCACAGGTTTAGCGGGCATCATTGAGCTGCCTTGCTACACTAAGGATATGTTTAGCCCCCTTACTCAGAAGTAAATTAGCAAGTTCAACACCAAGGTTCTCTGCAGCTTGCTGGGCCTGACAAGGAACAGTCTTGGCCGTGATGCCAACATGCTGCACATCATCATTTGGTCCATCTTCATTCTGCAAATACAAATATCTCAATGTAAGGCAGCAGGAAGGAATAGGCAGTCAATTGTTTAATCCATGCGGAGACCTGGGTAAAATGCGTGGTCTGAAGAGTCCAGAATGGTGGTGTCCTGTTACAGTTTCCAAGAACTCTTATCAGAACAGGGGGGAATGAAGTTGAGGCTTTGAAGGACCAGACCAAAAGCAATAGATATCAAAAGGCCTGGTTTTGTCATCCAGCTTCAGGTTTGGATTTTGAAGCCAAAATGCGGTTCACGTACCTGTTGTGGATAATTAACACTGGTCTGCATAGTCTCCTTCAGGCTATCGGAACCGTCCAAGCTGTAGACTGCTCCAGTCAAATACAACTTAGAAAGACACACAGAAAGGATTAGTAACATTTCAAAACAAAACAAAACACAAAAACAACCCAAGCCAAGCATCTCCTTAAAAAAAAAAAAAAAAAAAAAAAAAAAAAAAAAAAAGTCAAAATATGAGCCAAATCTGGAGGAGAATGCTTTCATAGCCCAGTGGGACCAGCAGGAATAGAGATATGATAAAGCTGTAAGGAAAGCAATCCCTGCTAGGGAAGATGCGACTTTCTTAGAAAAAGGCTGAATTTTTTTCCAGCTTTCCATCTTCTTAATGATTGTAGTGTTGTGTAAAAACATTGATTTTCAGGAGTCAGAAATGAGACTTTTCCAGACCTAAGGGCAATGCTACCTTTAAAGGAGGAAAAGCCTGATTATAAGGGCATTTTCCAACACAGAGCTTCAGTGACCAGACCCATTCTCGTAGCCCTACTTTGGGCACCAACCTGGAAAACTTGAATCAGGGCCCTATCTGCTCTACTCAGTTGTAAAGATGTCTACTGGAGTTAGCTTCAGGGAAGTCTCGGGGAATATGCATACATTGGAACAGTTTTTCAGGACTAATCCCAGAAAAATACGAAGTACTCCTTACCTGGCCATCTTTCAGCGTGGTGTTGACTGCAACAGGAACACTACATCCACCCTCCTAAACCAGAAAGAAGCTGACACTGAGGTTGCTACCTGACACATTCAAAGCAGAAGCTTCTGCAAAATTTGTGTTGCACACAACTCTAGCTATCACACTTCAGTCACTTACACACACACAATCTATTTGGCAGACTTACCATACCATATTTCCAGTTTAACTCTAGCGGAGCCATATTTACTGCTCCTGCAGGATGGAAGCAAGCAGAAAAAGCAACAATGCCACACATACCAAATGTTTCATAAAGGCTCTCTCAGCAATGCAGCATAGCACAGTTTCTCCATCATGCAGGGCAGATACCATATTCAGTATCTCTTGGTCTTTGGCACGAACTTCCACTGCTAAGGCACCCTACAAGAAGAAAATTTAAAACAAACAAACAAACAACCCTTCAGCTTTATGCATATGCATCTCTGTGTCTTCTGCATCTTCTCATGACTCAGCACAGTCATGAAACAAAATTCATAGGCTCGGACGCATTTCACTTGGGAAGTTTAGACATTTATAAAAATAAATCAGGAAACAATCCACTGGTTGCAAAGGGTTCTTTTTCCACCTAGAAACAAGTGCATTTGGACTGTGTGCCGAGTGCCATGCTTCAGCTCCACACTGCTGGGGTTAGCAAACTGGGAGTAAGGGGGGGAAGGTGGTGTCACAGTGCAGAGATACTGCAGCAGCTCTCCGCAGTTAGCCTGGTGCAGCTCAGCACTGATCCTGCCAGGGCCTCCCTGACTTTTGCAGAGACACTCCAGTGTAATTGTGTCACACGTTGCATTTATTAACCATTTTTCCATTACTGATGATGCCTCAGCCCCCAAAACAAAAGCTAGCAGAGAACTGCCTACTATTCTTCCCACAGTCTGTGCATAAACAGTTTAACAGTCACCAAAAGAGACCGACGTAGTTATTTGGCAACTAACAATGGAAATACTCGGCTGTCACACAGTTATCTACTCTGACACATTGTACTGCTGTTGGCTTTCCATACACAGTAACGCTTCAGACGCACAAGCTGTAACATACCTGTCCAACAGCATACAGACAGTCTTCCGGGCTTAGGATCTAGAAGGAAGCAGAATCAGAATTAATTCAGGTTGCACAATTTAGAATAGAGAAAGCGAGAGCTGAATTCTATGCTGACCTCCAAAATCAGCTGATTGTGTGCCTGACCATGAAAATATCACCTCCTCCTTCCTGTGCCTCAGTGTTTCCATCCCTAACATGAGGTAAGCTACTTCCCTTCATTAGGATTGTAACATTTCATTAATTAGTTATCAAAAATATCTTGGCTGCCCACCGCTGTGTTGCTGGACACAAGTATTGTGAAGTGCAGGGAGATTATCAGATTACAAACTCTTTCTGCGCCATGAAAAGATGCATGGTAAATTTGTACTTGTAAAGAAACAAAAATGCCTGAAACGCATCAAACCACAGGCTAATGTGGAAGTGGATTCAGCAGGCTGCATGCTCATCTGTGATGGCACTAGCACTAGGCCTGAAAGCGAAGCAGTTAGTGGTTCAGAAGAGAATGTTGTTTTCTGCTCTGCTGCTCTTTACCTGGCCAATGCGATTCTCCCAGCCCATTCTCTTCAGCCCAGCAGCAGCCAGGATTATGGCACTGAAGTCTTCCTTCTCATCGAGTTTCTTCAAGCGGGTGTTTAAATTCCCTCTCTGCAGAGGTGGTTAAGCAAGTATAGAAACAGCATGCAAACAGTCCTATAACCCTTCACTTGAGTGTGTTTACAGAACGCATAGAGCTTGACAGCCTCCAAACGAGAATCAGTCAGGGTACCATCCCGAAACAAGTGTTAAACATGGACAATTGTTCCACCATCTTTCGAGAGAACTTTCCTCAGTGCTATGGAATATTCATTCAAGCACTGACTCTCAAAAGATATCCATGTCATTTAAGGTGCACTGTTGGCACCTGACACCAACTCATTTTGCAAGGCATAGAACTGGGTTACTAGGACCGAGATAACACTGCTTTTTACCACTAGTTCAGTGGCTCAAGTCATGTCTAAGGTATTGGGGACCAAACGACAGTTGGCCACCACTGTAACAAACACACGGGAGGCATCTGTCAAGCAGGTTTCAGAACATTTCTTATTGTAAAATGCTTCTACCTCTTTAAAGCTAGAATAAGGCCAGGCCTTTTCTTTACGGTTTCAGAAGAAAGAGGATTGAGACCATTATACACCCCTCTCAGAATACATTAGAGGAGGTAGCCTTGGGGGAAGGGGTTTGTTCTTGTAGGTCTGGCATTGAGAATCAGCCTTGATTCTAGACTTCGCATTACAGTAAGCTCTATTTTCCTTTTTGCAGCTTTATACAGCTCCCACTTTTTGCCAGGAAAGGATACGATATCCCTGAATTCTAACTGAGGGAACCTCTTTTTGAGCTGGGCTGCTCGCCGAAGTGAACTGGTTCCAATTACGCTGTTGGAAAAATCAAATCAGTGAAATCCAGAATACTCCTGCACTTACCTCCAGCCAAAGATATGTCAGAAGTTTCAAGGAAGCATTCAGCAATTTTTTTTTTTTTTAATTTCTAACAGAAGTGAAGATCTTGAGAATCTGCCTACAATTTATATTTTCTTGGCAGAAGGAAAAACTACTTAGTGGGGTTTAGTACAAAGTCTGGCTGAAACCAGAAGGCCATTCACAAGGGACTGATTTTACAGGAGAAGCTTCTGGAAGGCAGCCTTTAGCCATCGTCAGGGACTGATGAAACTTCATTTAAAGAGCATGACCACCTCCAACCAAGTCATCTCCACCGGCAGTCCACAAAGAAAGTTGTCACAGAGAACAGACTCGGCTGTCCCAAACTAAGGCAGATGGAACCAGCCAACCTAAATGACATAAGATGACAGAGAACCTTTGGAAACAACAATGTGCATAACTGGACACCATGGAAAGCTGCCAGTCTGGCCAGTATTTCCTTTCCAGAGATGTATGCTATTCACTTTTGTTGGTACCCTAGAACCTAAACCAGATATGACCTTCCAGCTACCCAGTTACACAGAAGTGTGAATCTACGTTTGTGACACTGCTACTTTGTTTCTTTTGTTTTTAATACAGAAAAACAAAATCTTTCTAATACAGTTACCTTAATATGAGTAATTTCACTCAGCAGTCTCAGGCAAAAGAATCCAATAACCTCTATGAAGAGGCACGGAAAACCAGTCAAGTAACTCAAAACAGAGAAACTGCTCATCTCACAGAGAACCACAGGGAGGGGAGGCGAGGCCAAACAACCAACGAAGAAATCAGAATTGGCTGGGTGAGAACAACGAGAGCACGGTTCAGGCCAGTACAAACTAAACGATGCACTAGACACAGCCTAGACTGCGTGCCCTTCCCTGCAGCGAGCACTCTATAAAGGGTGAGGAATTCGCTCTGGAGGCCATGATAAGGAAGGGTCTAACCTGAGAAAACACTGAATCTCAAAGATGGCTGCAGGGATCCAACCTGACTCAATTAGTCTACAGCACACCTACAAGACAGTGTTGCTCCTTCCAGCAAGTGAGTTCAATGTAATGTATATAAAAAGCTAATTTTAGGCAACATAGAACCACTAAAGAAAAAAACAAAGGAGCATATCGACACATCACTGGGAAATATTAAGAAACCCCTTCTTTCCATTTCTACACCTTACTGTCTTCCCCTTCTCTCCGCTTACCTCTTTTCAGGAAGGAGGCTGAGTGTTTTCCCAGAATTCTTGGGATGAAAGACAACAGCGTCATGTGGGTTTTCCCTTCTGCAAAGCAAAGCAAGAGCAGAATAGCCAAGACATCATTTAACAGAACGCTGTTAAAACTTCAACAGTTCTTTTCTCAGTCCTCACAGGAACTGTCCCCAGCTCCAAAATAAGCCCCTTTACCCTTGTAAAAGTAAGGATTTCCAGCAAGCCCACTGGCCACAGAATTCTAGGATAGCTACAGCTCTACCACCGATTCGGAGAATAATCGGAGGGTGAACAAACTTGGAAGAGGCAGGCATAACCTGCTGACGTGCTTAATCCTTACCTGGAAGAGTTCACTGCAGGATGGGGGGAAACAGTATCTCCTACGGACCTTGCGCGTGCCCACAGGCTTGCGCTCCCTCCCTTTACCATTTTGCCTATTCCCAAGTCAGGTAGAACAGTAACAAGCACTGTTGCACAGTGACCTACATGGATACCAATCACCACATGGCACAGAAATCCAGAAGACATTTCATTAAAATGGCTTTTAACTGTTACTAAAACAAAGCAGATTCCAGCTACTGACCTAAATGAGAGAGGGGTCTTAAGTGTCTGCCAAGCCTTGTGCAAGCCAGCCCTTCAGCCACAACTGCCCCATTGCTTCCTCCAGGTTTTAAGGAGGAGTGAAGCAGCCCAACATGCCATCTTTGTAATGGCACAAGTGTGGCAGTGAAGAAAAAGAAGTAACTAACAGGACTGTGTAGTCAATTTTACTTGCGAGAGTCAGGCCTGACAGACCTGAGTTGTTTTGTTTGGGTTTTTTGTTTTCGTTTGTTCCTAAAGAGAACCTAATTTGCTTTTGCTTTTCTACTCACACTTTAAAATGCCGGTCCCTCAGAGAATCAAGCCTTGCATCCACACTTACTTGCAGATAGCGCCAATCGTAAAGCCAGGAGGGAGAGAAGTTGGCAGGTCCTTCAAGGAGTGAACCACCAGGTCAACTCTAAAAATTAGGAGACAGTAATCAGAGTACTGAAGAGATGGTCGGGCCCGTGAGGTACCTACCAGAGCCTGCAAGTAAGGTACGGAGAAGTGAGAATCCGCACTGGGCATTAATGTGGAAGAGAGAGAGGGATTTCAGGATGCTACAGCCAGAATTACTAGAGAACGACAGTGTAACATCAGAAAGGTCACTTCATCTTTCTCTGTCCCTCTTTCCCCCCCGTAAAGATTAGGATAATGCCTTCCTCCCACCAGTGCTGCAAGACACATTACAACAATCAGGTTGAGTCAGGGGAAGATGCAGGAGAAGTGCACATGGAGAAATTCATTGAACCAGTATGCAACCAGTATGTTGGCTGATATTACACTTCAAAGTGAAAATAACTGCTAGCCAAAGTACAAGCCGTCTGCCTCATTACAAGGACAATGAACAAAACAGTAAATGATTGTGCCTACAGAGGGTTTTTTTACTGACTTTACTGGAAAACGTTATCACGTGCCTATGTGTAAGAGAGGCAAAAGAAAGTCTTTGTTTTTAAACCCACTTTAACGATGCCACAAGCACCACAGCAACTCTTCTCAGGATATTACAAAAAAGCAATAACCTCTTTCTGCTCCACTATGAGTCTGAACTGAGCTTTTCTGTAGAAACAAGATACAGTAAAAAGCAGCACCACCTCCCCATGTCCAATTCTCCAGCGTGCTTATCAACAAGTAAAATTACTAGGCCAAGTGTTTTAAAAATAATGTAGTTGTAAGCAGGAAGTAGATTAGATGAGACATCTACTCTGATGCGCATGTAACACGCAAATCGCATAGGTGAACCAACCAGGGCAGACTTTGTGACATGACAGCTTTTCTTCAAAACATACAGCCTGAATCTAGAGCAGAGAGTAAAAAAAAAGACAGTGACTTATCCAAAAGGGTCTCTTTCTTAGTCTATGACGTAGCAGAAAAGGAGGAAACTAGATCACATGTGCAGCAAGTCCAGGATGTCCAAAGAGTACCATGAATGCCAGGCAACAAAGGGAAAGCATTGAGCTCTTACTCATTTCTTTCGAGTGCATTTTCCAGCTCTTTGGTGAAGAGGCTCTTCTCCCCAATCTAAACGTGAATGAAGGAACGCGAAGCACAATAAAAAGTTTGCAAATATACCATCATGTACAATTACTCTGCATTTAGAGGAAAAAAAAAAAAAAAGAAATTCTTTACCTTGGAAAGCGCTGTATCCAAGATCTTGTCTCCCGTTGTTGACATGGCAACTGTTCAGCAAGAGAGAGCACAGGCAAAATGTAAGGCATGGTCAGCACACGTAGGCCTGGACTAGAAATGGGTATGTAACACACGACACACAGTAGTACAGCGTTACGCACTGCTGTGTGAACACAGACTCAGGATAAACATGAGAGCAGTTCACTTCTAGGAAAGTGTTGTACTTAACGCAGGCAAAAAATGAGATTTCTTTCACTATCCTGGAAAACACCAAGAAAGAAAAGAGGGCATGTTTTGGGAAGAGCAGGCTCAGTGGAAATTGTCCAGGTCTTTCCCTGGAGCGCTGGCAGACACTCAGCAGCTTTCTTCAGTGCAAGACCGGGCTCCCAGTTCTTCCTATGCTGTTGAACGCCACAAGCCCCAGACAGGAAAGCATCCTTGGCGCATACGCTGAAGTCCAGGGTGCGGCCAGACTGATGCTAGGTTCTCAAAACGTAGCAACGTAATACCATCTACATTGTGTACTCAGATCCTCAGCTATTGGTAGTTTCTGAAGTCCATCTTTCTTCCTTGGAAGACAGCAGCAGCAGTTGCCCGGCCACACATCCCTAACTGAACTCAGACTGGACTCCCGGATAAGTGAGGGATAATTCTCCTCCTCATGACAGCGCTCTAAACTCACATCTTGTACACAAAGATAACCGGCTGGCTCCTGCTGCTATCTACCTCAGAGCAACATCCAAAAAACTTACCAATCTCATAGTGGAGGTCGGGATATAGCTCACGGAGCATCTCAACTACACTATCGGTCTGAATCCGGGCCAGCTGCAACAAAGCAGAAAGCAAAGCTCCATGCAAAAAGTGCATCGTTGGTACAGTAGCTAGAGAAGCCTTTAGCCTTCTTTGATAGTCACTCATAACCATGACATCCTCTAAAACATAAGCATTAGAAACAAGTAGCATCACACAAAATAGCTCATACGTACAAACCTTTTGAATCTGTACTATGACCAGAGCACCCCACGTACTAAGTGTGTGCCTGAGGAGGCACAGCAAAGAGATTTTATTCAGCTAAAAACGGCAACTAGAGCAAACGACTCAATGTCAGGATTCGCACACTCTACTTCCAGCTGTTTCGATTAAGTCAGCAGTTGTCCTGCAATCAGACATCCCATTTCTGTACACCACCCCAGCACCTTTATGCATGGGCAGCACTTACCTACCTAACTTTAGGCCACCCTGCTTCATCTCTGTGGAAGGCCACTACTGAAAGAATGATGCTAAAGACATGTCATTATTTTATTACTTTTAAAATTAAGGCAGATCAAAACTTAGGCTTTCAGATGTATGTGTACAAGCAGCAGAAAGGCAAACAAGACCATCCTGCTGCCACTCACTGACAAACAAACAAGTCATATCACATGCTAGGTACTATATGCTTTTTCTAGGAATATGAATTTTATCAGTGCTGCAAGTTTTGAAAGGAGCCAGTAGGATTTCACTTTGCCTGTGGAAAGTTTCTGCTGCAGGCAAATCTGAGTTACTCGTGCTGCATAAGATCAGAGCTCTATTCAGAGGTTCTACGGACAAAAGAAAGTAACAGCTCGAGTCTGCACACAGAGCAAGCAACAGGTCTTAAACCAGTAAAATACAGGAAGAACTTTTCCTTGTACAATAGCAGCAGAAGCAAGTAAAACAGAACCAGTATAGTATTAGCAGAGAAACTTTCCACAAATACAAGCAGCACTAGAGTCAAGCAACCACAGCTGCATAGAAAATGGGTGTTTCAGTCTCTGCCCTGACGAGCTATGTAGCCTAGGGCAACTGACTTCGTTCTCAGGACTGCGGTTGCCCTAACATATAAAACGAGCATAAGTAGTTGTTTCCCTTTGTAAAGGGCCGCAAGAGTCTCAGGTTGGAAACGGGGATAGCACACATGCAAGGCTACGTCCCTTGCCCTGAAGCCCACGCGTAACGCCTTCCCACCCTCTCCGAAGCAGGGAATTCTTCCTAGAACTTGCTAGCAGGATGAAAAAGTTTATCTCAGAACAAAAGCCTCAGGGACGTTTATCTCCCCTTGCTATTCCGCTCCTCCCGCCGCAGCCGGATGGCCAAAGATACCCGCGCTATCTGCGGGCACCCTCTGCGAGGGCCGAAGCAGGGTGCCTCTTCTCGGCTGCCTCCCTTTAGGGCTGCACGAGCCCTGCACGCTCGCAGGTGCACAGCGCGGCCGCCCTCGCCGCGGAAAGGCGCTCGCTGCCCCGGTCCCGGAGGGTCTGCGCCAAGGCAGCGCCCCTCGGAGCTGCCCGTTACCGCCTCCCGAAGCGCGCCCGGAGCCCCGTCAGCACCGGGGCGGGCGGGACCCCCCTCCCGCCACCCCAGCGCCGGCGCGGCAGCCCAGCCTCCCCGCCCCGGCCGCGGCCCCGAGGCCGGCGCTCGCCTCCCCGGCGGCAGGACCCCGCGCCCAGGAAGGGCCCCCCGGGCTTACCTGGCTCCGGCGGGTGCCCACGCGGACCGCTCTGCCGCCCACGCCGTTCGCGCCCGGCGGCGACGAGCGGGGCAGCGGCCGCTCCCGCTCGGGCTCCCCGCGCCCCGACCCCGCGGCTCGACTCCCGGCGGCCGGGCCCGGCGCCGCCATGGCGCCACCTCCGCGCTCCCCGCTCCGCTCCGCTCTGCTGCACGGCGCCGCCCCGCCCCCCCCGCGCACGTCACGTCCGCCCCCCGCCCCGCCCCGCCCCCGGCGGCAACGGCCGCTCGCGCCGCCCCGAGAGACGCCGCGCTGCGCGGGCAGGCCGCTTTATTGGGGGGGTTGGGGCGGGGGGGGGTACAGGAGCCTCGGGGCGCGGCCGCGTCAGGTGCTGCGCTTGGCCGGCACGAGCAGCTCCCGCTGCAGGCCCGCCTCGATCGTCGTGGCCGACCGTCCCGGGAAGTCGGTGATGAGGGTGAGCTTGTTGAAAACGCCTCGCCCGAAGTAGTCGGCGACAACGGAGAAGCCGTCGTTTGAGCACTTGAGCTGCGGGACACAGAGCGGCGTGATCAAGAAGAGCCTGCAGCCCAGCCCTTCGTCCCTCCCCGCTCATTTCCACCCCTCTGCGCTGCAGATACGCGTGCACGCTCTGCGGCACTCACGGCACACAGGCATAAGAGCGCCTTTCTTGCATTAAGCTTTTCTGCGACGGGGACATTCAACCTCTATGAACTCAGCTATTCCTTCTTTACTCTTCCGTTTGAACCACGCACAGAGAAGTTGAAAATAGACATAGTACCCAAGCACAAAAGCTACTGAAAACACACTGCCTGAGCCGCTCTAGTTTTTCCCCAAGGCATGAGCACGTTCCAGCCGCTACCCCATTCTGAACGTCGCTATTTGGTCCTCAGGGAAACACCGTGCAGAAGCACCACCCGTAACGCATGGGAGCTGCACTGTCCCCGTGCCCCTTTAAACGGCTGCTACTCCATCTTTGCAGAGCATCGAGGAATCCTCTTACCCTAAGAGCTGGAGTGACTGGCTTAGGTATAACGCCTCATTATTCTCACTCAATAGACCCTTGCCTACAAAATAACTTCCAGCCTCACCCTTCTCTACCAGCCTTAGGGGCCTGCAAAGCAAGCTCAATCCTGTTTATTTAAACTTGGCAAGCCAGGCAGCACGTTACCCACCTGATGCTGAAACTGGTCATGCAGATCTCTCTTCTGCTCCTGGGCTCGGATCATGTCCATCACTTTGCGATTTTCTGGCATGCAAGTAGGGCATTCTGAATCGCTCTCAGAGTAGCTTTCAAAGCAATGCTGGTGGAAGGAATGACCACACAGGAAGTGGACTGAAGGCAGCTCCAGCGCACTGGTACAAATGCTACACTTGGTCTTCTGAAAGATCTTGGGACTGAGACAACAAAAGGAAGGAGAAGGGTGGAAAAGACAAGGTACATTTTCTTCTTAGTAAAGTGGAATAACTTTCTACCCTATATAAGGCAAGACACCAAAGAGTCCCGCACCTTGCTTTTAGCTCTTCAATCTCCTGGCGGATCCTCGTGGTTTCTTCTCGGTACTTTTGAATTCTCTGCTCGTCCTGCTCGATTTGTCGGCTCTGCTTCTGCAGTTTGTTGACGAGATAATCCTTAATCACAGACAGTGTGGCTGTGGAGTTATGAGCCAGAGTCTGCACAACTGAAGACAACCAACATGTTAGTTTAAATGCCGGCAAAGAGCTGCGGCTACATTAGTCTTACCTGGATGGACCACTTTCTTTTAAGAGGTCGCTTACAGGCAAAGAGGTTCGGTATTTCTACTGAATCACAAACCTCATTTAAAGACTGTTTAAATTTGACCATTCGAGGGCCACAGCAACTAACGTGCTTCCAGAAACAGGTGACTGGGAGCATGTTTGGATAGCTCAGATCAAAGGGACAAAGCACAATTAGATGAGATTCTATTCCTACTTCCCAATCAATCCTCTGCGGGAGTTTGGGCAAGTCCTTCACCTCCCCACACTGACGGGAGGGAACACAGAGATGCGTAGGCATCTGTGTTTGAAACTGCAGATCTTTGCCCCCAGTTAGGGAGCTGTCACTAGCACCACTGTTCCCTATAGTGCAGCTTAGTACTTTGAGTGGTGGACTCGAACTTCATTGATACCTTTCAGACTTCTAGTATACACAGAGTGCTATAAACCAATCTTTTTGGTGCCACGTCTCAGTATTACCAAGCAGTGGAGGCATAAGATTCTTGCTCTCAATGTGTTTCAGCACTGCAGCAATATACTCCTTACAGTCCTCCTCCTTCCGTGCAAAGTAGCCAAGAGCCTGTTCCCAGAGGCAAGCCTCTTGGTCTCCATACAACTCACACACCTCAATCACCTTCTTGTATTGCTCATTCTGCATGTGGTAGTGCATAATCTGTTGGAAACTAAAGGAGAAGGAAGCAGATCAGCTATACAATCACCTCACTTGCTGAATTGTTACAGGGACCTAAGGTTTTCACCCTGCCATGCAATCCCCAGACATTGCCACAGAAGCCGAGACTGGTCTGTCATTCATGCTCTACATAAATGCCTTGCTATAACAATGGGAGATTCAGCCGAACCATGATCTGCAGTCCCTGTCTTGAGATACTCAAGAGATTTTCACTCTTCTAGGGCAGGAAGGCTTATTTACGGCTCAGTTATCCCCACGGTAGCGGAAGAAAAAAGATGAGGAGAGCAACACTCACAGTTTGCCCTGTTCGTAGAGGTAGAGGACACCATCCTTGAAATTGTGCATCTGACATAAGACCAAGGCCTTGTCAAAGACTGTTTTGAACCTTCCACTCTTCAGGAGGGTGATAGCTTCATTGTGCAGCTTCTCCTTTATCTACAGAGAACCAGGGCAGGGTGGAACAAACACGCAGATAGACCATTTTGCAGACCCGATGACAAGTTGCAGCTCTTCTAAAGCAAAGGAAAGTTCTCCTGTTTACCCTCTAGCCCTAATTAAGCAAACAGGACACAATTTCTTTGGCCCAAATAACCAATATTCTCAGAGGCCGAGGCAAGCGCACACAGCTTGTTTTGTGGGATGAGGTACCTGCTCACGGAGATTGTGTTCTCTGGAATCCATGCTTAAATGAGACTCACAGAAAACAATCTCAGCCTTATTAGGAGTCCTCTCCCAGATAACAGACTGCTTTCCCATTTATTTGTCCAGGACAGCACATGTATTGCTTCATGTTAACACCCCCCACGTGGATAGGTTACAGGTCAGCAGGAATGCAAATATATTCACCAGACACAAAAGTTCCCTCTCAAAATACAAAGCTGGAGGAGTTCAAACCTGTTCATCTTGTTCGTGTGCCCAGTTCTGAAGCTGAAGTTCCAGCAATGTGTCATAGACACCTTGTGGGGAGTCAGATTGTACTTCAGTCATGTGCTCCAGAAAAGCCTTTAATTCTCGAGAGTTGTTCGCAAAGACTGGAATGAACTCCTCAGAATTAGCCTGTAATAGAGCCCAGGAAGAGTTAAGCACCCAGACCAGCCACAGCCAGACAGGTGCTTCTTTCCCAACACGTAACATGCTCATTTCCAGTGTCTCTGGCACGAGAGGAATACTCAGTACAGAATTCCAATTAATGCAGAAATCAGTGCTGAGCAATAGCATCAGGGAGTATTTTGTCTCTGGTGGTAACACCAGGGCAGGTCTCCTCACTACATTTAAGACATCAGGCCTGCACCAGAAAGCACGTGGGAGCATCCACTTGCTGCAAACTTGCTACTCTACAGCAACAATTCTCAGTCAGTGCAAACCATACCTTTTTTCCTTCCAGCATCCCAGGGCCTTCTTTGTCTCCTGATGGCCGGTAATCAGTGCACAGTATCTTCAGCAATTCCGTGGTCTCATTAGGGACATGGTGCATCAGGATTTTACCATACCGCTTCATGTTGCTCTCTGCCTGATCAAAAGGCAGCTTTCCAATGTACCCCAAGGCCTCCTGGTAGTTCTGTGGGGGCAGCCAGCAGGAATCATATGACACTGGCACCTGTTATCCATTGCAAGGTTACACCGCTACTTGGGCTACAGAGAGCACTGAAGACACACTGCAACTATACCATGAAGGTATACTTCATTTTTTAATTTGCTCTGAATTACCACCTAGCTCACAACTCCTGCTGATTTTCCTCCTCAGGGAGGAAGGTTGGCCCTAGCCCAGGGGAAGAAGAGAGTGATTTAGCTCAGTCTGTCGCTAAAGATCCTCCCTTCTCTTAAGTGGCTCTGTAAAAAGCCATCGCCGAGATAAAACAGTTAACCCTTCTGATTTCCACCCTCAGTCTACTGTACAAACCAGAAGCAGAGAACCAATGCACAAGCAGCAGCAGGTGTTTTTATCGCCGCCTGAATAGTCCTAGGGGAGTCCATATCCACAGAGTCCACAGAATGGTCCATAGAGAAGTCACACCCCTGACAAAACCAGTAGGAATGTGAGCAATGGCATCTCCTCACCTTGATGTCCTCTAGCTGGATTTTGAGGTACCATTCATGGTGTGCATGCTTTTCTGCCAGGTACACAGCATGCGAGTAGTAACCTGCTTGACGAAGCACCTTGATTGCTGTCTCCACATCAAAGCGGACCTCACTCTCACTAGTCTACAAAAACAGAAGCAGAAAGGCAGCCCCCCTCATTATTCCCATAATCCACAAGTAGCAATCATTTACGTAGACCGAGGAAAACCAAAACATTGACAACTCAGCACCTCTCATGCAAGGGAAAGGTCACACACGCAGAATAGAAACAGTCTAACCACCTCTCAAGTAGATTGCTAGCCACACTGGCCAAAGCCAGCACACTCCAAACTTAAATGGCAAGTCAGCCAAACCCAGAATGAAGCTGAGAGCTTGGAAACAAAGGAGCAAAGACAAAGGTACTGAGGTACAAGTCTCATTCTGTCTGCTCCCCCCCTGCCTTTTTTTAAATAAAAATAGCTCCTCCCCCTCCCAGGAGCCAATTTATTCTGCCACCATTACCGCTTTTCAATTCTCACGATAACCTAACCACTTTGCATTATTTCTAGTTTACCTTCCACAATTACCTTGATAAACTCCTCCAGTTTGGAGCTGTCTTTGAGTTTGGTATAACAATTCAGCAGAAGTGTGGTATGGTCTGCATTGGCCAGGGACTGCAGGTGGAGAGTCTGTAGATAAGCAGTGAGGTTGTGTATACGCTGAGCATCCAGGAACTTCCGAATAACGTAAGACGGCTCCAACTTCCCTATAGTTCTGGGAGGGGAAGAGTCATTTCACGAGAGTCCAGATACCCAGTGAGTCACAAATGGAGAAATTAATAATGGAGCAGGCAGAACACAACTTCAGCAGACACTAACCCATTAGGGACCACCCAGCTACATATCAGAAGAAGCAACTAGTTATGGTATAACCAGAACACCCATCTGTATGCACAGTGAAAAAAACAATCCCCTCTACAACAAAGGCTGCAAATTGGAAGGATGGTGGCAGCATATAAGGAGTTAACATTCCTTTAAGGAAAGAGTGAGAAGGTAAGACTACACTGACCACAGCTAACCGGGAAGCCCAAAAAAAGGGGAACAGCAGCCATGTTTTCCTTAATTTCAGCCTCATACTCAGTCTTACTTTCAAAACTCTTGCTGACATCTGAGCAGTTTAGCCACAGTTACCCTGACACTTACTTTATCGCGGACAAGTCCACAATAAAATACATGCCAACTCTCACCACAGGTCAAGATTCCAGAGAGCAAAGTTTCAGCTATACAAGTATACTGCACTTCATAGTGTTTTAAAGGGACTAAACATGAAGTTGTCAGTAAGCCCCACTACAGTGTTAGAAGTTTTATAAAACCTGAGAAGTTTTACAACAGACTTCAGTTAATCTGTTTGAGCATCTTCCAAGACTGCCATACCTGATCAAATCACATCATCCATCTTATCTACTGCCTTGGCTCTGACAACAGCCAGTAGTTAGTATTTCCAAGAAAGATACAAGAAAAGCAACAGAAGAAAATTTCATCCTTAGCCTTACAGCTATCACAGGAGGCAAGTGTACTACATAGTTTTCTTGTCAGCTCTTCAAAAGCTTTGCCTACATTTAAATAGCATTTTTTCCAGATAGTACCCAATTATGCCATGAATTGCAAATAAAGTTAGTGCTGGGTTATCAGAATTCTATTTTTGCATTGCATGAAAAGTTTTTTTCTTATCAGTCAACTAATATACCATCTTGAAATTACACTGAATTGCTTCCCCTTCTGTTTTAAGATAAGAAGAACAGAAGGTTCTGAACCACCCTCTATTATACCTTACTTACATCACATTAGCATTTGCTCTTTTCCTCAGTAGGACACAAAAACTTATCTTTTATATTTGCCTCAGTGGATAGCCTTACAAACCCTTAATCTGGTTTGTCATGTTCCTGTGAGCCTCTGCAGTTTCACAGTGCGCTTTTGGACACGGGATAGCCAGAATGGCACAAGATTCCAAACGAGACAATCCTTTGTTTATATTGACATTATTAGGCCCCATTCCATTCTTATATGCAGCTTCATAATCCATGTTATGACACAATCAAAGAGAAGAAGCTTACACTAAGGTGTAGGCAGTGATTACCAAGCAACTCTTCTGAGACTTTTAATCTGACTGAACTGCTTCTCTCTACTGGTAGAATCCTTCGCCTCGAGTCAATGTCTTTTCTTCTGGTATTCTGATATTTGAGACAAATATCAAGGCCTCCGTAGCGCCTATCTGTGCTACATTATCTCGGCTCCATACAACCCCTGCTCACCGGATATACTGCTGAATGGCTCCATCATGGTTCCCCTTGTTGTACAGATGATCTCCATATTGCCGGAAAATCTCTGACAAGCCGTCGCTATCCAAGTGGTGACTCTTGGCCAGGTTAATAGCCATTTCAAATAAGTTCTTTCTGAATAACATCTGTTAAATATGGGATAACAGCAGCATGAGGGAAACATCACCTCCCAAAACAAGGTTAAAACATGCCCGGAAAACAAGTTCTTTCTTTTCAGTGCTGCACATGTAAGTACATGCAGGCTTTTAAATATCAAACGCTTACAACACTGGTTATGCGGAGAAGCCATCCAGTCATTTGTTATGTTACTCACTTACCTGAATGCTGGCTCTTCAACTTTTCAATCTGTCAAGGCAGTACAATCTTGCAGACATAAGGCAGAGACTAATAACAAAACAGATTTACATGCCTCAAGTTTGGTCTGTGTATCCTTCTCCTGCAGGACATGAATCTTCCCATCTCTGGTCAGTACATACAGAGACCCCCACTCTGCTAAGACATCTACTACATCATCGAAGATTGAGCTGTATGCAATGAATTTGTTGCACAAGTCGTAGATATTCAAGATTTGTTTGTCTGAATTCTGTGCCTCGCTCCCAGCAAACTCTGACCTGGAAAGCAGAAGAAAGTTTTAGAAATCCAAGAGAACGTAACTTGATTGCTTTTGATACCCATGCAAACTAGCGATGCCAGGGAGAAAGTCGAGTGGGTTCCATTCAGACAATTAAACTAAGTGGGTCAATACTTATGCAGGAATTCCATCCATGCGTTAGACACATTCATATGACCGAAAAAAAATTCCATTGGTTCAGCATACATGATTGTGCTACTCCCTCAATACAGATTAAGGCTGTATGGGGTTTGGATGAATTTTGACAGCCTCTGACAAAGTTGCAATCAGCCCCCACAGTGAAGCCTCCCAGGGAAGAAGGGAAAGCAGGAAGCCACAAAAGTGAAAAGAACTCATCTGTTCCAAGGAGCCCTACTTCGGAGAAGTCTTTTGGTCCTTGGAGACAATGATGAGGTACCCCCGATACCAGTGAACAATTAGCTTTTGTCCCTCGAAGGCAAAGCATGGGCCACGTTCGTCTGGTTGGTAAAGGTACACACATTCGTTTCCCGCCACAATGAACTGGAGATCCTGGGAGGGGTCGCTGAGAGAAGAACAGCGCAATCCACAACCATGAGTGTCCAACTCCAGATGAGGATAATCTTTCACTGAGAGTGTATAAGACTACAGAGGAGATACAAGATTTTGGGAATCACTTTGAACTAGACTCTGAAGCCAATGCAACTTGCAAGCCAGATTCTCATTTTTAATAAGTAACTTCCCACCTGGATGTTCTCTGTGGTCACCACAAACAGATGCGTTGTTTTGCCAGACTGTCGGAAAGCAAGGCCAGTAATTGGATAACTGCCCTCATGGAGGATCTGGGTCTTACTATGCCGGTCTCGAGTGATGTCTCCTTTTGTAAGTACAACACTGCCATCTGCGAAACCTGGTGAAGGAGACAGACAAAACTGTTTACTCATATGGCACACTTGAAACATTATCCAGTGTAAGTTATGGCAGCTCTGGTGAGTGACAACACCTTGCTAGCCAACAAGATATTAAGGAATGGGATCGCTGCAGGTTCTCACTTCATGGAAGCACATACCAGACTATCCTCGATTAGTCTTATTACAGTCCATAGCTGTCTCCTGGCTGCACACATGATGCCACTTTTCAGTGACATTCAACTTGTCTTCCCCACACAAACTTCACTTGCAGGTTGATTTCTTTTGGTTTTTTTTTTGTTGTTTTGTTTTGTTTTTAAAAGAACAGCTATCAGTTTAGTTAATTTGCTCATTTAAAATACACAACACACTCAAAAAACCCTAAAGGGAGAATTCCTAAAACTCTAAAATCTAAATTCTTAAAGCCCTAGAGGGAGATCCCTAAAACTGAGTAAAACATTAGGTTTCTACAACTTGCTTAGGGCCCTGATCCTGCAAACTGTTTCAAGGGGAAAGGCCACAATACACATATGGAAACTCTGATTTCAGTGCAGGGATCAACCCACAGAAATAGCTTGTAGCCTCACAAACCTTACTTGTCTTACTTTGTCAGTGTTTAAGCAAATACTATAAAAGAGTGTTTAAATCCAAGCAAAGAAACTAGCCTTTTTTCTTCGTTTTAAAAAGATTTTTACACAGTGACTGAGAAACAAACATCTCTGCAACCTTAGGTATCATGCGATCCATGATCTTTTCTGTGCCACAATGAAAGCCAAATTTCATAATAAGTTCATTAAATTTGAAATCTACTGATTTATAGGAAAAAAATTACATCAACTAAAAATACATGCCTCTCTTCTAAATATCAAAGTTAATACAGTAATATATATAGATGCACACTAAGCATACACATTTATCCTCTCAAGCTCTCCAGCAGTGAGACACACTACCTCTGCAAGTAAAAGCTGGATGAGAACAAAAGAAAAAAGTCAGAATGATCAGTCCTGACTTTTTGTGTTACCCATCTATTCTCCCTACATCTTAGCACCAAAAGATTTTTCTTTAACTACTCCAGTTAAATTTTACTTACCAATCGCCATGAAATTAAGATTCTCATGGACGGTTAGGCAGGATACGACTGTGGGCTTGTTACCCGGTATCGCTGGAAAAATCCGTGTGCAGAGAGGATTACCACCATCTCGTTTCTCCAGGTTCCACACTTTAACCTACAAACAACAGAGGAGGCACAGGTGAAAGCTCAGGTGTTAGGAAGTGAAGAATGGACATCAGAGTTCACAGAGCCAAGGACCAGCAAGCTACTTAAGGAAAGAAGCCCCTGGCAAAGTAACCACAATAGTCTTTATAAAGATTCATCATACAAATGAGCTTTCCTCTCTCAGCTGTTTGACTTACCAAAGGATTAATACCCTCTTCATCCTCACCAACAGAAACCAGGATACTGTGCTGCTTCAGCTGGTAGAGGTGCGTTACCCTTAGCTTGTAAGCTTGGAAACTAGTAAGCTGAAGGGAGCGGGGCAAAAACCAGATCTGACCTTCCATATGTAGATCACAGCTAAGGCACACCAAGACAGGAACACACCAGGCACGTCGTTACCCGAACCCTCAGGCTCCCCGCCGCGGACCCCTACCAAGCTTGCAGTAGGTGTGCTTCCTCAGGCAGCGAAAGCGCCAAACTTTGGGCGTGCAGGGGCCGCAGAAGCGCAGAGAGCCGCTGCGGTCCCAAGGCTGCCGCGCCCCGAGCCCGCCCGCCCGCCCGCCCGGGCCGCGCCAGCCCCCGCGGGGCAGCCCAGCCCGACCCGCCGCGCCTCCGGCCCCGACCCCCGCGCAGGCCGCGGCGCCCGGCGAGGCGCCTCTCGCCGCCGCAAAGGATATCCCCGAACACGAGGCTGCCCCGGCCCGAGTCGCAGACCGCGATGCCCGCGGGCAGCACGAA
The DNA here is from genome assembly GCF_036370855.1 of Dromaius novaehollandiae. NCBI lineage: Eukaryota > Metazoa > Chordata > Aves > Casuariiformes > Dromaiidae > Dromaius > Dromaius novaehollandiae. Next base: position 304,894 of record NW_026991408.1, on the reverse strand, counting down.
GGGCTTCCCGCCAGCTCCGTCGGGCCCCGGCGGCTCCTTCACCGCCTCCCTATCGAAGAAGACGAACCGCCGCCACTGCAGGTAGGCCGCCATTTTGGGGCCGAGCCGGGCCGTGGGAGGGGTCATGTGGGCGGCGCCCCGCCCCTCGCCTCTCACGTGACCGGCGGTCAGGGCGCGCGCCGCGGATGGGACTGCGCATGTGCGAGGGCATGTTCCTGCCTGAGGCGCGTCGGGAAGGCCTCGCACTGCTCCCTTCCGCACGGGCTTGGGCTCAGCGCACAAACTGCTTCAGAGCCTTCACAGCGCTGCTGGTTTTAGGTTCACGTACTGCTTTGGACAACCCTTTTGCGCCTACCCACTGGACTTAAAGAGATCACAGACCAAAAGCTGCAGCCTTGCTTTTGGAATCTGCTCTGCTGTTTCACACCACACTCCATCTCTCTGCACCCTCTTTTTTCACAGGGATATCTGATTGTTTTTAACTTCACTCCTTGTTTAAATGCTGATGCATTTAAATTTTTAAAAAATCCTTCTTTAAATCACCTGCTGTGGTTGGAGGAAAAAAAAAAAAGGAACTGACAATGGTTTGGGAATCTGCTATTAAAGTATGCGCTGAAGCTTGGCAACAATTTTTCAGCCATTTCTAGCTGGGTTTCCTCTTATACATAAGTGACTAAAAAGCAGTGCCCCTTTCACAAGTATTTACACTGAGACTGCACATTTATGCTTCTCAAACGTCAGAGAAATGACAGAAGCCCCCCTTGGTCCAGATGCCCTTTCCACACTGAAGTACTCTGTAACTACCCAGAGCCCCATGCCAATTCCCTTTAAGTACTCTCCAATTAAGCAGCTCCATTCAGCAACCTGAATCAGCTCTTCCACGTGCCTTCTGCAAGGTCCGTGACCAGGAATACAGCACATCAGCCTGAAGAGGTGCCATGAGTTTTACCAGGATTTAAATCTATTTCACATCTGTAAGTCAGAACCCAGATGCTTTATAAGGTTGGCACTGACTTCAGTCTGCTTCAGAGTGATTTATTTAATATAAATTCAGGCCTAACAGCTGAGGAGGCCATCCCACCAACTACAAGTCAATCTATCTAAACCGAGCACAATGGGAACGACCTCAAAGAAGAAACCTCTCACACTCTGAAAGTTAGGGCTAAGACAGCACTGTAACCAAAAGGCAAGTAAAGTTTTCTAGTCCAGCTGAAACTAGATAGTGGGGCATTATACCCTGGAAGAGCACATGCCATCTAGGCTGGACAGTCTGTACAAAGAGCGAATGAATGCCTCTTGCAGATGTGTCATCACTCGAGCTAGGAGAGCCTTTCCTTTTCTCAAGATTGACTCCTCTGCCTGACACATCTCTCCAAAGCTAGTTCTGAATGTTCAGACATGTATGGAGGTCTTCTGTACCAAGGAAAGGTAAGCAAGCCTTTTGCTCAGCACAGTTAAAAGAAAGGAATACCCAAACAAATCTGGAGTTCCAGGGAGCTTTTATTGAGTTTAATTAACAAAATCAGGATTTTACCATTCATCTTTTCTGCACTCTGAACTCATGAAGCTCTTCACAAGTCAGTGTTGTGACGCACATACATCCACAGAAACACATTCTCAACAAAATTTCAGCTCCACTGGAGAGTTTGCCAATTACCGATTTAACAGAAAGCCAATTTTCCCCTCCCTCCCCTGAATGTTTTGAAGGACTAGTCCATGTTGTTCACTGGTTATCAGTAAAATACCAACCTCTTGACTAGGGACCAGTGGATTATAACATCTCACTTGAATTGCAGTTTTTTTTTTTCCTTGAAATAAAGTTCCAGTTTCTTTCAATAAAGGGAACAGTGACTATTTTCTTCTCCTGACACCCCTTTCCCGTAATTATTGGTTAAAATACAGCAAAGCTGTATCTTAATAAACCCATCCCTCCCCCCACCCCTCCTTACCCTTCCCTAACTTGTCTACAGCAGAATTTAACAATGCTTCCACGTGGGGACGTTAGCAACACAATAGTGAATTGAGCAAAACCTAAGGGATGGTATTTGCCAAAGCCTTGTTTTTTAAGCTTGGATGCATGCTCTTTGCTCCAGAGACTTGGCTTATTATGAAGAGAAATCCTGATTCAAAAAAAGAAAATGGACTAGAAGTTCATAGCAATCAGAACATTCCTTGCACAGACTACTTTTGCCAACCTTTACAGTGGCAGTCGTACTGCTAGAGTTCCTGGGAACAAAATTCACTCTGCCCTCAGAAACCTACAGCTGCTTGGCCCCAACAGCATTACCCAGTCCAGCGCCAGCACGAGACCCACCATGAAGGTGACACCGGAGGTGCGGCATGGCAGTTCTGTAACCTCTAGAACAGGATCAGATGCAGGACAGCTGCCTGCTCACATTTGCATCCAGTCATTTGAAAATCACGTGTGCGAAGCATTTTTAAATTCTTGGTGCAGACACCCTCCCCCATCCCACAGTAAAAATAAAGAACACAGGATCAGAATGAGATGATTTGATACCAACACGTACACAACATTTGTTTGAGCTTCCGCGTTTTTACCCACTAAAATGTCACAGAGGGCAAAGGAAAGATGCTCCCATCTCATTCTGGAAATTAAAATACGTATTTGAGACCAACCCACCCCCCTCCCTTTGGTAAAAGCCCTCTAAGCAACTGTAGTGCACTCAGAGCATGCACCCAGAGGCCACCCTATAGTTTATCTAGAATAAATTGACTGAAGATTTGTGTCACCCTCTTCACAGAGGTTTCACCCAGCTGTGAAGTTCCATTTCATCAGATTCATCGGGTGATACTTTTAGACTTCTGAGGGGAAAAATGCAGAGTACATCAGAATCTCATCATCTTTGTCAGAGGAAATATTTGACCTTCACTCATCACTGAAGGCAGAGACTAGTTCCAATCAGTGCATAAATGTAATGGCTGCTACGTGACCACTAGGAACAGGAGGTCACCAGGATTCTGAGGAAGCCAAGGTTTATACACACTCCTTATACGGGTAAGGGGGGGAAGGGGAGAGGGGGGAGAAAAAAAGAAAAAAAAAAAGGCTAGGATTATCCTAGCCATCCGGAGCATCTTTCCATTTGCAAGATCGCATCTGTTAGAGATAGCCTATTAGCACCAAAAATAGGCTGCTTCCTTCTTTACTGGAAGCCACCTAAAAATGGTGCCCCCGATAGTCTAGGTAAGTGCCAATCCTCAGTTAGAGGCCAAGTTTAAAGTAATACTTTCAATTGAAAAGTTCTGTGCTTCAAGAGGGACCATCAAAGCATGGCACCAGGCTAACCTACGACAAATCCAAGCAGAGCACACACATCTGACTCAACACAGCTATCTTGTTCTTGTTATATGTGCATGCCCTGACAAGATACAAAACTTTTATTTACATTTTCCATGTCTTTGTTGCACTAAAATGATCCCTCTTCTGTCTCACTGGAAAATCATAAGCTGGCTGCAGTACAAGAGCAAGATTTTACTTTTGGTCAAAGTTACCACCCACAAACTCCCACCCCCCACCCCAAAAAAGCACCCCAAAACTGTTTACATTTAGTACCTGCCAGTCAGATGTAGCTGCGTGGCTCACAGAGTGTCTGTGACCAAGCTCTTGAGTTTGTACTCTAGTGCAGCATTTGCTACAATTACGGAGTCACTGTTGACAAAACAAAAACAAAAAACAAAACAAAACAAAAAACCCCGGAAAAAAAAAAAACCTTTCCATCTTGAAAAGCTGCTGCCAGGAGGCACCTGGTCTCTATTTATGATCCTCAAGGAAACTGGTGGGTAAGTCTGCCTGGTAGTTCCAATTTTACTTGTATTAAAAAAAAAAGTCAAAGTGGGGAGAAATTAAGAAAATTAATTCCTGCATCCAGGTAAGCAAGCATGGTGTGAGTGCAGCATCTGTATACACAATAAATGACTGAGCAAAAGGAACTGCATTCATCCAGGTGCCTCCTGACAGTGTTGTTGAACAGGCTAAAAGGGAATTTAAAAAGTTTACGGTTTTTGATTTGTCTCACTCCTCTTGCCTGTAGATCAGGCCAAACATCAAGCATGTTGGGAGGGGCACAATTTAAAGCAACACTACTCGACCAGAAAGCATTTTCCAGCAATATACAACGCAGAATGACAGACAGCAATTCATGCCAAAACAGAGAAGATGGCAAGCAGCTTTCTGCAGCTTCTGACATTAACAGGGGCTTGCCCTTACCTGCTTACGAGTCTCTACAGAGGTTGTTTTGGGCAGAAAATGCACAACACTGCAGGAGGTGAATCAATCCCATAAAGCTCCAGAACTGTCAGTTTATGCATGTAAATTGGTTTTCTACGGTTTCTTTTAAACCCAGATCCACGCCTTACGCGTATACTGCTCAGCAACACTGACACTGCTGGATTTCCCTCGCGCCATGGTGGAACACAGATCTTGGCCCCCTTCAGAGCTTGGAAAGTTCCTGAAGTTTCTAAGGGGGAAATCGAAGAGCATCTCAAACAGGTTGAGCTACGGAGTTTGAGGCCTCGCAGCCCCGCAAGTAATCTCTTCTGTAAGAGCGGTACAGGACAGTGTTGCCAGCACTCGAGCAAACCCACCCTGACAAGGGACACTTGTAGAGGCCTGCTCTTCACGGAGGTCAGAGCACTTCTCATTGTTTAGTGTTGCAGAAAACTGAGCCCCTCTCATCTTTAGCTGCTCCCATAATCAGTCAAATCCCTTTAACCCCAGCAACCTTCATCAAAAAAAGTTATATATGAACCCAAACAGGAAAAAAAAAATCATATTTACAAAGTTTGTACAATATACACATCTGATTTTCTATGGGACACACTGCACCAGAGGAAAGAGGGCCATGGCTCTGAAACAAGTCTACATATCAAGTGCTGT